>NC_060269.1:6859727-7061762 GCF_021613505.1 Equus quagga
GGCGGGCGGCCCCCGGGAGCGTTGGCCGGAGCTCGGCCGGCCGCGGGGCCGCGCGTGGGCGCCGGCAGGTGCTGCCGGGTCCCCCTCCGGGCGGGGGTGCGCGGCCCTGCCGCTGCCGTCGGGCGGGGGTCTCGGGCCGGCGCCGGGCCCTAGGCCGTGTGCCCCGTAACGGTCGCTCATCGAAGCGCCTCGCGTGGCGACACTCGCTCTCAACCGCAGGTCCACGCCCCGCGCGGGGCTTCGGGGACCGCTGCCCGCTCGTCCGCCATCCGTCGCGTCTCGGGGCGGCGTGGGTGTCGCTCCAGATAAGCCATCAGAGTCGGAAGGCGGTGTAGGATGGGGGGTGACAAAGATGTCTCGACAGGGACTCTCCCGGAGCGAGTTCTTTCCATGAACATAGAGGAGATCCAAGCTTCATTTTAAAAGTGAAAAAGCAAGAAAATTGCTTTCGGTTGCTACCAAAGAGAGAGAAGCGTAAGAGGCCAGCTGTAATAAGGGGAAAGAGAAGTTGGGTAATTTTTGAGATTCTGTGAATTTGCTGTTACTAAATGAAGTGTGATAACAGGCATTATATCACATTGGATCTCTTCAAGATTAGGCAGGAAATTTTTAAAAAGAAATTGAATTATATGTGGGATGAATTTTCACCAGCAAATGCAGTAATTAGGCCTTCGGAAAGACCCGAGAGAAGCCAGCTTTCAGAATTACATTAAAGAGCAGGAATTCAAATGGTTTTTTGCCTTAACTACAGTCTACCCTGTTGGGACAATCAGTTAATTCTGTCTCCTCTCAATTTTCCTTGTCCGTCTGTCCTTTATGTCACATTTCAAGAACTCCAAGATCATCGCTAAATGCATTCATGGGTAAAGCATACCTTTTAGTATTTCAGCATTTCATTTGGGGAACAGAATTAACAGTGTGTGGCACACACAAAACCTTAGCATTAGGTTTGCTCACCATGTGGAAGTGCAATTTTTCATCCTTATGACAATATAAGAGACGGTGACTGAAGCAAATAACTGGTAGCTAGGAGATCTTCCTGATTCCCTTCCTGGTGGTTTTCCCCCATTAACTGTCCCATGACTCCGTAGCTAAAGGGCTTAGTTTCCTCTTACTTGAGTTGTTCAACTGGAAGCGAAGAAAACAGCAACAGAAACTCCCGGAGGTGGGGCGGGGGCATCTTGAGCTGAGGTTCCCAAAGTAAGTTTGCAAATTGTAAGGCAGCATGTAAAATACTTCATTTAAGTTTCTGTGGATTTTGTGGATCAGTAGCTCTGGTCTTACCAAAATTGCTTATGGTACAAAGAAAAAGGATGAAATGAAAAAAGAATGAAACATGTATCCTAGAAAACAGATAGCACTTCTTTGCATATCTGCTTCTTTCATTGCATGTCATGGAAATTCATTTTCCTGTACTCCTTTGAAAATGTTACCATTTCAGTTTTTATCACATGATTTATTTGTGTACTCCAAGCCTACATGCACAATAATTGAAAATTATACCTGAGATGTGCATTTCCTCCTATATCAACACCAAGGAACAACTTCTTATTGAGAAGCCAAAAATAAACAGAAAAATTGGTGTAAGAAGCCAGCCCATTGGTGTAAGAAGAAAGCTTTTGTGATAAATCATTTCTTGGCAATATTATCACAAAGCCTTGTTTTCAAGGTTTTTTTCAAGTCTTACAAGTGAAATGTAAAATTTTTATGCACTGCCTTGCAGTGATGGTAGAGGTACCTGCAGAGGTGTCTTTACCTGTATTTAATGACTGTAAAACATATGCTAAGGAGTTATTTTATTTATTTTTTCTTCAGGGGATATTGTGTGTTTGTTTTGTTGTTTTAAGAACACATGGACTCCAAATTACAAATGGAATATTTTTGAAAGCTTGGCTCATGAGCTAGTTATTTAGAACTTACAATGAACTCTTCTACAGAAACAATGATACACATAAATAGAAACAGAACCAAAACTAATTAGCTGGAAATGAGGCAGAGGCAGTCTTCCTGCTGTCCTATCTGCTTAGCACACTTACTTGGTCTTCCAGAGTCTTAGTAGCCTCCTGGATGTGGAGAGAGAATTGGCGGCTTCAGCAGCAGCAGCAGCAGCAGCAGCAACAGCAGCTCCTTTCTGTCTGGAGCAGAGCTATTTGATGGTGTGCTCATGAACACAATAGCTCCAAAAGGCACCCAACTTTTGCTTCTCCAGCTCTTTCAAAGATTTTTGTCAGCCCGTAATTTTCTGTATTAAATCCCTTTCTATTTCCTTCACAGAGTTTTGCCCTTACCTGACAATTTGATGAAGGAGGTTTCTTCCTTTACCTATTCACCAGGCTAAAGGCTCCTCCACATACGGTAGTCCCCCTTATCCACAGCGAAAATGTTCCAAGACCCCCAGTGGATGCCTGAAACCATGGCCAGTCCTGAACTGTATATATACTATGTTTTTTCCTACACATACATACTTGTGATAAAGTTTAATTTGTAAATTAGACACAGTAAGTGATTAACAACAACAGCTAAGAATAATTATAACAACATACTTTAATAAAAGTTACTATAGAGCTTAGCAACCTGGGCCTACAATTTTTTTTCTTTCCTGATTAAGTGGAGAACTTTCACCTTTTCACTTAAAGGAAGCACTTGAAGGCTTCTCTGTGGTGTATCCAAATTGTCAGCATCACTACTCTTGCACTTTGGCGCCATTATTAAGTAAAATAATGGTTCCTTGGACACAAGCGCTGTGATACCTCAACAGTTTATCCGATAACTGAGAGGGCTACTGGTGACTGATGGGCCGGTGGCTTGTACAGTGTGGATCTGCTGGACAAAGGGATGATTCACATCCAGGGCGGGAAGGAGCCAGATGGAGGGAGATTTCATCACTCAGAACTGCGTGCAATTTAAAATTTATGAATTTCTCTTTCTGGAATTTTCTATTTAATATCTTTAGACCGCAGTTGACTGGAGGGGTAACTGAAACCCCAGAAAGTGAAGCTACAGATAAGGGGGGACTCCAGTGCATCCTTTTTTTCACTAATTTTTCTTTCCACTCCTGCTTGAAAGGGTCATGCCCTTCCACAACCTCGAAGGCTCTTGCATCAGCTTTGACTGTACAAAACCTATCTGTGGCTCACTGTTACTATACTAGATCAAAATGTGTATGTATTTTTGTTTGTTTGTTTTTTGAGGAAGATTAGCCCTGAGCTAACATCTGCTACCAATCCTCCTCTTTTTGCTAAGGAAGACTGGCCCTGAGCTAACATCCATGCCCATCTTCCTCTACTTTATATGTGGGACGCCTACCACAGCATGGCTTGCCAGGCGGTGCCACGTCCACACCCAGGATCCAAACCAGTGAACCTCTGGCCACCAAAGCAGAACGTGTGAAGTTAACCGCTGTGCCACGGGGTCGGCCCCTGTATTTTGGTATTTATTTCGTCATATTGATATAGGTGTTTCTGAATAACTAAGATATTGTCAGCATTATTGTTTATAATTTGTCCTTAAATGCTACTCCGTCTGAGAGTAAACTAAGGTTCTTCTGTCCTTCTGGCCCGAATTTTTTCAGGTAGGATGATTGACCAAGGAGGCCTGGTTAAAATCAAGTATCCTAGGAAAGAAGGACTTAAAAGAATGGACCAAGCCCTTGAGGTGAAGGAACTATGTCAAGTTTGAAGAGTCAGGCCCCTAAGAGAGATTGGCAAGAGAGGCAAAATGCCCAGGGAACTGAAGGGACAGGGACGGCTGTCCCACATGTGTGTTGGTAATTGTGTGCATGGGAGATGATCCAAGGATGTTGATGACTGTGAATGCCAGGTGGCTTTATGTAAGAGAGTGTCTGCCTTGCCGCATGGCTGGAAGACGAAACATCTCCAGTCCTTTTATTATATGTCTATAATGTGAATAGCCTCTGCTTAGATAAGGCGGTTCATAGCCTGAATAATCTGAGATGGCCCTGCTTACGCAGAGCATAGAGAGGTCCCATTATCCTTAGATTGACTTTAGAAGCATTATCTTTAGCTGTAAGGTCTTTCTTTGTGGTTATAAAAGTAATATGTACTTTGGAAAATGGAGAAATATAGAGAGATCTGAAGGAGAAAATAAAAGCATTTGAAATCCCACTCCAAGTAATATAATGTTATGAAATATCAAATATTTCGTATTACTACATTCATACATCTCTCTTTATGTGTGCATATGTGCATATACACAGAGAGATATTTTTAACATGTTTTAATGTAATATTTGAATTTGGCATCTTGTTTTATCTACTTAGCACGTTGTGTCATTTTCCTATGTTATCAAAAATTCTTCATGAAAGTTATTTTTAGGGCTGCCTAAAAGTCTATACCCTTAATACTGCACATTTGAGTTGCTTCAGACTTTCTTTTATAAATGCTGTAATGAAAATCTTTGCCTGTAAACCCTCATGGCTCTACCTTGGGATGGATTCCTAGAAGTGGAAGAACTGGGTCAACAAGTCACACTCTTTGAAGCCTGTTGAAACACCCTAAAGAATTGCATTCGAGAAAGGTTGCACCAGGGTACACTCCCAGCATTGGTTTATAAGAGTGCCAATTGGAAACTGTCCATGCCAGCAATGAACAGTATAATTTATAGATTAAACTTTGCCAATGTTGTAGGCAAAAATTATCTTATTGTTGTAAGATATTGCTGGAGAGGTTTACTAAGCCATTCATATATTTATTAAACATTTATATTTCTTTTAAATCATGTTCTTTGACCATTTTTTTCTTTTGGAATTATTGTAAGGTATTAATCCCTTATTTTATGTTGATTATATTTTCCCTGCTTGCTATTTGCTTTATAATTTTGTTTATGATGTTTTTGATTTAGAAATGCTTTAAATTTTTATTAGCTAAAGAAATTTTTATTTGTGATTTCATACACACACACCACCCACTCACACACACACACCTGCCCCACACATATATCTATACCTGTTTAGAACATTCTTTCTATTCCTACAATCAGTTAAATATCAACCAGTATTTTCTTGTGTGTGTGTGTTTATGGTTGGACGTTTTTTACTCTATGTATTTAGTCTCTTTAGAATGACTATATGTATTGTGTGAGGTTTAGAGCTAATCTGTTTTTTATCCCCCCCAATCATTGAATAATGCACTTTCTCCCTGGCTTTACAATCCTT
This sequence comes from Equus quagga, assembly GCF_021613505.1. Taxonomy (NCBI): domain Eukaryota; kingdom Metazoa; phylum Chordata; class Mammalia; order Perissodactyla; family Equidae; genus Equus; species Equus quagga. The sequence continues at coordinate 6,864,901 of NC_060269.1, forward strand.
TATGATAGTTATAAATACGAAAGTCTATATTAAGCTTTTATATTTTTGTTGGTATTGTGAAAGGAATTTTTCTTAACCACATCGTGTTTTTGCTGCTGGTTTCTAGCTTTTGGTTTTTATATGTTAAGTTTTTAACTAGCTGCCTTTCTGAATTCTGTTATTAATTCTAATACTAATAAATACTAGTATCTCTTAGACTTGATTTCTTTGCATTTTCTAGGTGTATAATCTTCCAGTCTATAGATAAGGTTGATTTTGCTTCCTTTCAAATGGTAATTCTTCATTTCTATTTCTTGCCTTTTGCAATGCCTGGAACTTTGAGATCAATGTTCATTCAGAGATATTTAAATAAATAAATGAAGGAACCTCTATAACCTACTAAAGTATGTTCCACAAGATCATCTGTAAAAAAACAATGGCAGTGGAGGGAAGCCTTATACTTCCTCTTTGATCTGTCATTAAGTATATGATTAACAGTACAGATTCTAGATTCAGAATACCTAGGTTTGAATCCTAACTCTGCCACTTACTAATGTAATTTTGGGTAAGTTAATTACCCTCTCTGCCTTCAGTTTCTTCATCTGTATAAAGGGAGTAATAGTTGTATCAACCTCAAAGGATTGTTGGGAGGGTTATATGAGCTAATAGTATATCTAAAGTGCTTAGAGCAGTCCCTAGCACATAATAAGCATGTAAGTGTGAGCTTTCAGACCTGATTTTTAACCAGAACCCTAACCAAAAAGAAACCTGAGAAATGTAGTTTTTAACCTTTCCAGCCTCTGCAGTTAGAAAGTCACCCTTTCTAATAATCTCGTAGGAAGGTGGAATAGAACAGTGCTCCTCAGCTTTAATGTGCAGATGAATCGTCTCTTGTTAAATGCAGATTGTAATTTCCTTGGTCTGGGGTGAGGCCTAAGATTTTGCATCTCTAACAAGCTCCCAAGTGATGCTGATACTTTGCCCATGTACCACACTTTGAGTAGCAAAGGAGTAGAGGATAAGCAAGCCAGTCCACAGTATTCACACTACTTGCCCTTCAACAGAGTAACAGTAATAGATGTATATAAGGAAGTTATTTAACTATTTCCCTGGAAGAGTATATTTGAACTCGTGGTAAAGTATGAGAAGCCTACAGTTGTTCCCCAGGCCAAGTGATTTGCTTTAGGTCCTACAGCTAACTAGTGCTAGAGCAGACCAGAATCCAGGCCACAGCCTGTGTTTTTCATACATACAAAGAGGCCTCCCACGTGCTGGAAGAACAGTCTCGGACAGATCAGCTGCCCTTCCTTAGATTGTGTAGCTCAATGTTAGACATTCCTTTATACCCATATGCTTTCATATCTTTTAGAAGCAATTTTCAGGCAGTACTGTAACAAGTGATATGAGTTTAGATGAATTCAGCTCTAAACTTAATCTCACCTTGTTCCCGAGAGTGTTCAGTCACTAGAGTAACTCGGAATAATTTTGCATATCTTAGGCATCTTTCGTTCATTTTTTTATCATTATTCAGAGGGGAACTTCTAAATCAGTGGTTCTTAACTGGGGCAGTTTAGTTCACAGGGGACATTTGGCAATGTCTAGAGACATTTTTTACTGTTAAGACTAGGGGAGTGCCACTGGCATCTAATAGGAAGAGTCCAGGGATACTGCTACACATCCTATAATGCACAGAACAGTCTCCTACAACAAAGTGTTATCTGGCCCAAATGTCAAAAGTGCCAAAGTTGAGAAAGCCTGCTCAAAATGCATTAGAGTTACAGTGGTTTGAGTTGTTAAATATAATTACTCTGCTAATAGATATACCAATGGATAGGTAAAAATTTATTTTCTTGAAGCTTACATTCCAAACAGGTAATCTCCCAAGTTGTATCTTTTCTTGTATCACTACTTTCAGCAACTCCTCATATGCACCTTTCTCTATTTTGCTCTCTCTCTCACATTCTTTTTCTGTCCCCCTTTCCTACAACCTGTCTTTCTGTCTCTCCCTATTGAGAAAGTCTCATCCTCCTGTTGTCTTCTTATTCCTCTCAACTAACTGCATCACAAAACTGTATTTTTAGTACATGTAATTTTCAGGTTTATAAAATAAATATTATTTATTTATTTAATAAAGTATTAAGATTTCCTAATCTAAAAATCAGATGTTTCATATTTCTCTAAAAAAAAAAAATTAACCCCGCAACCTAAATTATGTTGCTTTTTGTGTAAATCTTCAGTTATTGTTGTTGTTTTTTCTGTTGTAGGTCATTGATCCTTGATAGGAAAAAGAATACCCACCCTCCTCTGTACAAGTTTTTCTCAATTTCCTATTCCAGAGAAGTGGTAAAGCAAGGTTAAGGGGAAAAACTGAAAGTACTATTAGCCTTGCCCTAAGAGGCCAAAGTAGAAACCCTGTATCTTTATTCGTACCTTCTTTAAGCCTTAGCCACACTATCTCTAGTTTCTCTCTTCTTCTCTGGAGTCACAAGCTTATCTAGCAGTAGCAACCACCTATCTTCAAAAACCTTGACAGTCCCTAATAGTCACGTTGTGATTCTTTAAGTCTGATATGTGTGTGTGTGTGTGTGTGTGTGTGTGTTTAGAGGAATTCATGAGACAAAGAGTAGTTTCATTTGAGCAAAGAGACTGAATTTGTAATTAACTTGATGCAAAAGATATTTTCTAACTTCTCAACTAATTTTTTTCCCATATCCAGTGTGTTTTTTTTTTTTTTCCATTTAACCTCATTGGCAGCTATGCCTTAGCTTGGCATGAGAAGAGGAGATGGTTGGCTTTGTTTATTGTTGCTGTTTCCTTATGGCAACAACTAGTAGAGTTTATCAGAGCTCTGATCAAAGAGAAAGCATGGAAAAGTTTTGAACTTCATGGAAAATGAAGGATAAAATTATTATTAATGCTTAATATCTAAACAGTGTTAAGATAATTAAATTTCCATTGTGGGTTTTACTATATTCTCTTTGATATAACTTTTTGTAACATCTCTGTTTGAGATTTTTTTATTCCCTCTTCTAATTAATCCAAAAACATTGATTTTTGTTTTCTACTTCGATGTATGCAGATCATCTACAGAGGCAGGGAATTCAAGTTTGATTTCCTGTGACCAGCAAATTTCATCAGTCTGATTGAACTCAGAATTCTCCTTAGTCCATGATTTTCAGAGATAATAACGTATAATAGAAGCTGTTGACACTGCCGTAAGTTGAGAATTGAGAAGGAAAGTCAGTTTTAAGGAAAGCTGTTTGCTTTTGGCTACTTTTAATAGACAAGCTAGTCTGTCTTGTGGTAGAATCTAGCATATGGCCCTGCACATACAAGGTACTCAATAATGTCACCAGACACTTCATTTCTTAAAAATTAAGTAGATTTTAGGAAAAGTACAAAATGTAGAAATTTTTAACCTGCAGCTTGAATTAATCATGTTCTTCACTTCATGGCCTAATATTATCTATCATCAGTTCATGCACAGCCCTCTCTTATTTAATTTAAATATTTTTTCATTGCACAACCATTCTCTTCCACTATAGTAGGCAACTCTTTTAATATTTTTGATGGATATGGCTGAAATTGTGTGCATCTTTTTGAATACTTGGTAGTTTCATTTGTGTATGTTTGCAGCTATGATTTAAAATATTGAATCCTATTGGTTAAAGTGAAAATGAATACAAATTTTAGTATTTTTCAGTTTGTAATCATTTCAAAGACTAATTCAAGGAGTAGTTGATATTCTCATTGATTTTTATCCATCTCCTCAGAATGTGTTTTTTTCCTTTATTGGTTTTATGTAATTTAGTGGGAGATAAGTGTAAATAAATAACTGCATTTAATCCAAAATGACAAGTTATGATATTTAATTAAAAATGACAAACAAGTTTATAAATATGATGATAACCATGTTCTGAATTATATAATGTGGCTAGGCAAAGCTTTGTATAGTTAGTCAATTTTTATATTTAACATATTTTTATACATTTTGTAGGAAATGAAAATTGCAACTGCATTTAATATCCAGTGAGCGGGAAAACATGCCCAGCCTCACTAGGAATTTTAAAAATGCAAATTAAAGCTAGTTGTTAAAGATTAAAAAGATGAATGGTGTGGGTTTAGAGAAACAACATATGAAATAAGAATACACTGAAGTTAAAAGCATAAATTGGTTCAGTCTTTCTGGAGGGAAATCTGATATCAAACCTCATGAGTAGATACTATTATTACCCCCACTTTAAAGATGTAAAAACAGCAGCGTAAGTAACATAAGTTAACATATTGACATAAGTTAACATATTAACTTAAGTTGAGTAACATATTGAAAGTATCATAGCTAGTAAGTTGCAGAGTTGAGATTCAAATCCATTCTTAAAGCCTCAGGTCTTAACCACCAAGCTGATGTTAGGCCATGAAATCAATTTAGTGGATTGTGAACAGGATAGGATACAAATGGTTAGAATGTATCACACATGGTATAAGTATCATTTTGTGGAACTTTGGTTTCTGCTATGTACTGGGTCAAGATGGAAAATATATTTCTTATTGTTGATCACAGTCAAGATCACTGCACTGCCCAGCCAGCTCAATTCTGTCTCACGGCCTCTGCCTGGACTTTCTTTCCCAGATCTTCTATCATCAGCTGATGTCACCTCTCCGAAATCCCAGCTCTGCCTACTCTATAAAGAGAACCTCCAATCCACTCCATCTTCCTCTCTTCCGCTATTCTGTTTTTTATTTTCCTCATAGCTCTTCTCACTATTTGAAATGATCTGATTAATTTATTTCTTAATGTGTTTATTCTCTGCCACTTCCCACTTCCCCCTTCACAGGCTCACGCTAAAACATAAACTCCATGAAAGAGGAGATCACAGTATATGGCATTTGCTTCAGACAGTTATTATGGCATCTCTGAGGTAGTATAGAGTTTGTAAAAACTTCTATCGAAAATGACACTGCTGGTAAAACCTCAATTGATGTTTTTGCTGAAGCAGGGTGGCTTCCCAGGGGCCATTATCATGACAAAAATTAATTCTGAAGAGAAAGGACTTTGTGTATAACAAGAACATACTTTATTGTCAGAATTAAAAGAAACTAGTGCTGTTAGTTGTGCGTTGAGCTAAAGCTCCCTCTAAGATACTGGCAAGAATTTAGGCAAGGATTGTGTTCCTTGATATGCTGGGTTTAAAAACCACCAAAACAGGAAGCTGAAAGGCTATCAAACTTGGGATCTTGGTATTCATTTATGAAATTGGTCTAAATTTGCAGATTTGTTTTTAAATTTTCTTGAACTCAACACAGGAAAGATAGTAAATGAAACACAGAGCTAACATAAGTTAAAATTCAGATTAGCCATTTCAATAATGGCAATGTTAAAGGATAATTTTGAAAAAGAAGTAAAATTATAGTGCTCATTAAATAGAAAATGAGCACTTATTAAGGATTTTATTTAACTCATCATTAATGAGGGAACCAGACAAATGTTACAACTGATTCAAAGGAGAAAACAAAGAATCAAAAATATATATGGAGAAAATGGGTATGTTGAAATGAACTGACAAATTGATATGAAACTGGCTTTTTCCATAGGCAGGGGAAGGAAGACAATTGAGCCTCCACTGTAACAGAATTTGTTTGTATGTCAATAGATAAGAATTATTTTGCATTGCTATTTGTTATCTGTAATTTACAGACGTAAAATAGCTCAAAAGCTGTGAAGGCTAAACAATATTCCAAATAATGCAGAGTTTTCTGTGGAGACACTGTAATTTTTTTTTTTTTTTTGCTTATTCTTAGTTTCCTTAGAGTAATAAAGAAATTTCTAAAATTTGCTGCACAGAATAAATTAATTTGTAGATAGGGTACCTGATCTCTCCCTTTACAACGTCTCATGCTGCCAGAAAATATTAGTTCTAATCTAATCTTCTTTCATGGTAATGTATAGACACATTCAATGTGCATGTGAAAATGCACAATTTATGTGCATGTGAAAAGCAAGGATTGATTTATATTTGAAATTGTTTCTGTTGAGTTATATAACTAAAATTGACCTGATGCTAAGATAACTACTGAAAATCAAATTTTTGTCCATGGCCGTAACACCCTGAACGCACCTGATCTCGAAAAACAATTTTTTTTTTTTTTTGCTTTTTCTCCCGAAATCCCCCCCAGTACATATTTGTACATCCTAGTTGTGGGTCCCTCTAGTTGTGGCATGTGGGATGCTGCCTGAGCATGGCCTGACGAGCGGTGCCAGTCCATACCCAGGATCCCAGCCAGTGAAACCCTGGGCCACTGAAGCAGAGCACACAAACTTAACCACTCAGCCATGGGGCTGGCCCCCGAAAAACAAATTTTGATGAGAACAAGATTGCTGCTCCAAGGATTCCCTACCTATATCTAGTTTTCATTTAGCAAACAAATCCCAACTGCTTATTCATATCATCCTGGCATATTTTCTCCATGTGTTGAAAGGTTATTGATTTCAGAGACAGCTTTGTCTACTCAGGAGTTTCACAGGAGTATAGAAGCACATGTAATTTAAGCTTTTTAATTTAAAGGGTAAGAATGCAGTGATTTCTTCATAGAGAATTAACCAGTTAGCGTAACCATCCTTGATATCAATAAAAAATACCTGATGTAAAACACTTGAGAATAAATATATGAAGAAAAAAATTAAAATACCAAATTATTCCTTCATTATGCAGTACGTATAAAAGTTTCTCTAACAGTAGTGTAATGAAAAGGTTATAATGATTCTGCCATTTCTGGATGATAATATTTTCCCTTTGGAGTTTAAATGACTGACTATTTAGATACACTGTATTTATTTGGCTAGTATTTTAAGGCTTCAGTGGGTCTAACAACCTGGCCATATACTGAAGATACTTTCTTTCTCCATTTGTATCATATTGAACATCAATTGCTTTAAGAACTGATTAAAGTTTTCTGTATTATTTGTTCCTTATTTTTCTGGCTACCATATACTTTCTTGATAGTTTCTCATTCATTCATTCAAAAAATTTATTGAACTCCTACTATTTTCCAGGCACTGCTCTAGACACCCAGGATAGAAAGAAACAAACAGAAACAGGCCCAAATCTCTCCCCTCACTAACCTCGCATTGTAGTCGGGAGAAAGAGACAATGAATAAATGAACAAGAACATGAGTGGGTTATAGGTGCTATGGAAAAAATAAAAGCAGGGAAGGTGCATAGGGAGTGTGGGGATGGGGTAGGGTTGCTCTTTTAAATAAGGTGGTTATGGAAGAGCTCACTGAGGCGATAGCTAAGCAGAGACCTAAAGGAAGTGAGAATTACTTACTGAGCTGTGCCCCTCCTTTTGCTTTGACTAGCTAGTGGGGTAGAGCCAAATCTGAGACTCGGTCTTAGTAATTGTGGTAACGTATCTTTGCCCAGTCTAGATTCTCAGTTCTTTCTCACACAGCACCCTTTCCAGTTGTCTATATTTTATTACTATTTTATTCATTTGTTCCTACTATAAGCAAGTTCAGATCCTTTGTAGAAAGATAAGAGGCAAAAGTAAGTTAATTATGATTTTACTTCAGGCAGCAAATTTCGTCTTTTAAAAAGTGTATTTCTTAAGGAGCATCATATAATCACACATTATAATGAATTTGTTTAAATATTTTGCTTTCTTTTTAATACCTGGTTCAGTTCCTTTGCACTAAGGGATTTAGAAATTTGAAGTGCAGTTTATTAGAAAGAGCTCTGAATTTATAGTCAAAAGACTCCTGCATTCAAATCCCAGCTGGTTTGATTCTGGAGAAGTCACTTGACCTTTAGAATCTGATAACACCCACCTTATGGCATTTTTATGAGGAGAAAATGCCTGGAATACATGTGTTTAATAAGTTTATTGAACAAATGACTAATAAGCAAATGAAAACGTGGGAGAAATTGCAATTAAAAATGGGGGAAAAATCAAAGTAAAACTACAGGAATTTTTTTTGAAGAGATTAAAAATATTACACTGATAATTTTCTCTTGACCAAGGTGTGATTTGAAACTGAGAGTCTTCAGCATATAAACCATCTAAGCATTAGTAAACTCGGGAGAGTACCTGAAGTCTCCATCAGGAGAGACTGCAGAGTGGGAGGAGAGCATGGCCCGCAGAGAAGTCGAGAAGTCGCTGAGGAGCTGCAGCGCAAACTCAGGGGGGAACGAGCCGGCAAAAGTAGATCAAGAAGGCCAAAAGCAGCGAAGACATCTAGAGTGACACAGGCTTCTTGCTTGCACTTCTGAGTTGTGCCATTCACTGAGGTAGGAGACCCTGGAGGAGGACGAATTTTAGGGCAGATGATTCTAAGTTTAGTACAGGGCAGGCTGAGTTTGAGGTTCCTATGGGACATCTACGTGGAAATGTTGGATATGCAGTCAAGCATACAAGTCTAGAAACCTGAAGAGTTGCCTGAGCTGAGAAGTAACGCTGAGAAAGATAGGAAGAAAACTATGAATCTTTTATAAAAGTACAGGTCATTTTACTTAGTAAGGGAGAGTGCAACAATATTTTAATATGATGATTTGAATACCCATCTTTCCTTATATCATAAGCAGCTTAACAGCAGGGAGTATGGATTATTTATTTTGTGTCCCCCACAGCACTTACCTTGCTCATGGTAGGAATTCAATTATTATTTACTAAATTGAACTAAATTGACTAATTGGTTTATTTTGCAAGCCAGACTGTTCTACGAGTCAAGGATTGTGAGTTACCGGAGTTGGAGTTCAGTAATCAAAGGCTGGTGGTACTCAGGGAGGACGTGACACACACCAAAAAACAGAGTGTGGTTTCCTGAAAGTTAGCAGCTGTCAGTCTGGCAAATCAGTCAGGTCTGTGCAGGTTTGCCACAGCAGAGCACAACACATCTTGCATAAAATGCAAAGCATGCTCAGAGAGAAGATCATAACTTTAGAACATAACTGCAGACTATTACAGTAGCAGAGAACTTGTAATCATTTTCAGTTTATCACCATTCATCTAAAATTAAAGCTAATATACTTCATTATCCAATAAGGTGGCTGTATATGCATATACTGTTTTTCAAAGAACTTCTTCCATAAGAAATGTCATAAACCCACATACTTTTCTTTATTTACAAGACTACGTCCCTACAGATTCTTTAGTGCCATAAATAATGAAAAGCATTTAAACTTTTTCCCTACTTAGCCTAAATGGTTGCTTGGTAACTTAACAGGCGTTTCATTTCATAAGAGCTGCACGGCAGTGGTTATTTGAGAACTGCAAAGAAAATAGCAGCCGACTCACTGCATTGGACAAAAAGTGCAGTGTGAAGACAAACAAGAAGCTGCTGTGTACAGAACACAATCAACAACTCCCGAACATTGTTATATGAGGGGCATTTTCTTAGCTTTTTGAAAAATTGTTAGATCCATAACTACTGTTAATTTTGCTATGAGACAAAAATCTTGTCATAGATCTTAGTAAGAAATTAATGATAAAAAGTTAACTTTAAAGGCAACTTAATTCTAACAAGGATGGTTCATATTTTGCATAGTTCTATTAGACCAGCTTTAACTCTTCAAATATCATATGGAAAAGACTTATAAAAATGTACACAAGTAGAATTTTCAAACTTTCATAAAGCTAGGCATCCTTGGTCTAGATACAAACTTAAAACTTTTATTCTAAAATTTAATTTAAATAGAGGTATTCAGGGGGCCAGCCCCTTGGCCTAGTAGTTTAGTTTGCCACACTCTGCTTCAGCAGCCCAAGTTTGGTTCCCAGGCGCAGAGCTACACCACTCATTGGTGGCCATGCTGTGGCAGTGACCCACATACAAAATAGAGGAAGATTGGCACAGATGTTAACTCAGGGAGAATCTTCCTCAGTGAAGAAAAAAAAAGAGAGAGAGAGAAAGCTATCACAAAGTCATAAATGTTGATGATTCTTTCAATAGATTATGGTCAAGCAACCCAAACAGCAGCCATCAGTGATAGACCCAGTGCTTGTAAGAATCAGTCTTCATCTAGTTTGTGCTTCAGATTCTGTCTAGTGCCTCTGATTTTGTTATGGCTTTGCCTTGCTTGATTTTGTCATAAAAGGAAGTGTAATTTGCCTAACACACAAGTGTTCCAGTTCCAATCAGAATCTCTATTTTGTGTCTTTTGCTTTAGGAATCAAAAGTTGTATTATAGTACAAAATCCACTTTTGTACTTAGATGTATGGATGGGAGCATTTGGGTTGTGAATATAGGTTATCCTTAAAAAGAAATAGCAACCCCTCTAGGAAGAAGATAGAAGAGTGGCAAAGATTTGGAACAATAAATATGAGGAATTGGATGAACAGTTATTGAGAGGTGAATGAAGGGTATAGAGGAGTATATGAGAGTATGAAGGAGTAATGAGAGTAGAGAAGGAGTGCCGAGACAACATGATTTTATAACAAGGCATCTGAGCACAATTTTTTACCACAACACCTAGCAGCCTAGAAGAAGCAGCAGGGAAATTGGAGGCTGCTGAAAGTCAGGGAGTGGGGAGAACATGTGGCTGTGAATTCAAAGATGAAATGGTAGACTGTGGATTCTGAACTACAAGAAGAAAAAAGCCAAAAGGGCTAAATATATAATCGAGAGGCTTTAAAACTTAGAACACCTTCTCTCTTCCTCTCTCTGTTCATGCATTTGTTTCTCACACTGTGATGTGATGTCTTGTTGGTGCTTTGCCGATGTCAGACTCCTGCCCTTTTAGAGGAAAGTAACACTATCTTTTTCAAAATAAGGTCTTTCTTTTGAGAGGTTGAGTGGGATGGTGGAGTAGAGTAAGTGAAACAAAATTCTAGTATTTTGGGGGGAAGACTTCAATCTAAAATCCCTCTGAAACTGATCCCCACCTTGTTCTATCATTGTTCGTCCCCTTCATTTTTGTCTCTCCATAATTATGTGCAATCAAAAGTTACGTTATGTATAAAGGCAGCCTTTCTGTGATCATTGGAGCACTTTCTACTGTGTTGGAAGTTCATTGTTCATACTACTAAGGCAAGAAAATTTCAAGGGGGTGGGGAGGAAGCTGGTTATTTTCTGTCCAAATAAGATAGATTTTTCTCTCTTAACTGGATATAGTTAGAAATATTGATGCAAATAATCAATAACCAATCTATAAATCAAAATTGGGATGAATTTATTTTTAATTTTTTTTAAAGATTTTACTTTTTATTTTTCCTTTTTCTCCCCAAAGCCCCCTGGTACATAGCTGTGTATTTTTAGTTGTGGGTCCTTCTAGTTGTGGCATGTGGGATGCCGCCTCAGCATGGCTTGATGAATGATGCCATGTCTGCGCCCAGGATCCGAACCAGCAAAAACCCTGGGCCATGGCAGTGGAGCGCGTGAACTTAACGACTCAGCCACAGCACCGGCCCTGGGGTGAATTTATTATGAGCCAGATCTGAGGACTAGCCCAGGGCGTTCCTTCCCCAAGGACAGACAGGCACCAAAGAAGTGGGGTATACCGAGTGGTTATATACCACCTTGGAACAAAGAACATACATCACATATGATAGGAATGCCCCTTTTATAACAGTCGGGAGATTGCCTAGCCAGCACAGCACAGCTATTCACTCAGCAGGTGGCAGGTCTGCTGTCTTGAGCTGGGTGGTCATGAGTGGGTGCAGCAATAAGTTCCTAGCCTGGGGAGAGATGCTTATCCTTAGGGAAATGCCATTGTGGGGGAAGTTGCAACTTTATCTTAAGAGCATTTGTTCTTGTCTTTGGGACATAGCAAATGCTTTAAGCAGATGTACAATGCATGCTCAACGGCCACGTCAGCCCCTTTTGGAAAAACAAGGTCAGGCCAAATTAGTTTTATACCAAATGGCTTCCTCGTGTACTCCAATATATCCTATTGCTTGCCATTTATCAGAAAAATGAAACAAAAATATCTGTGTCTGAAGTGTTCTATGTGCTTAGTCTTTATGCCAATTTATGTTGCTTTCCTTCTGGGGGGCAGTGGTAGGATTAAGAATTAGAGATTGGCTTGCTTTTTATCTGTAAAAAAAGAGAAATTTTAAATCCTAGACAAAGCGTTAAGTATCACACTTGAGACCAGGTGCTGTACTCTATAGTAAGCCAAAGGTAGACACCACAAAACCATTTTTAAATGATTTGTTATTTTTGCTGAATATAAATGAGTCAAGACTAGTGTAACTGTTTGAACTTGTCAGGGAAGTGGGAGAATTCCCCCCACCCTTTTCCTTAAGGTTCTTATGGCTGGTCAAATAATTAAAAAGACAGGTTAGCAGGAGAAAATCAAACAAAGTTTAGCAGCATGTATACATGGGAGACACTCAGGAGAGACTGAGTGACTCAGCCAACTGGCCAAGGCTGCCTGTTTAAGTATCTTCAGCTACAGACAAGGAGGACGTTTGGGGTAGTGATTTGGGGCTTCAAAGGGGAGGAAGGCAACTCACATGGAAATGAAAAAGCAAATGTTTGGTAAATAGAACTTTGATAAGAGTGGGCTTAGCAAGGATCCTCCCAGTCTACTGAAACCCACAGTTATCTATGGTGATGGCCTGTCCAGAGAACAGGCCTTTATTTTAAATTTCTTTTAGGCAGTTAGGGGGAAAAGCTCCAATGTTTTTTCTGAGTCTGAGCCTTTATTGTCTTCAACTCAAAATAATCCACGTACCAGAGTGACGCATCTTGGGGTGGCCTGCCCTGGACCCCATCACATTGCTGTTAAAAACTGAGAATATGGGGGTTGGCCCTGTGGCTGAGTGCTTAAGTTCATACACTCCGCTTCGGAGACCCAGCGTTTCGCCTATTGGGATCCTGGGCATGGACCTAGCAGTGCTCATCAGGCCATGCTGAGGTGGCATCCCACATAGCAGAGCCAGAAAGACCTACAACTGGAATATACAACTATGTACCGGGGGGGGGGGGGGGGGCCTTTGGGGAGAAGAAGAAAAAAACGATTGGAAACAGTTCTTAGCTCAGGGCCAGTCTGTAAAAAGAAAAAACAAACAAAAAACTGATAATAGGGGGCTGGCCTGGTGGCGTAGTGGTTAAGTTCGCACACTCCGCTTTGTTGGCCTGGGGTTCACCAGTTCAGATCCTGGGTGTGGACCTGCGCACCACTTATCAAGCCACGCTATGGCAGGCATCCCACATATAAAATAGAGGATGGGTACAGATGTTAGCTCAGGGCCAATCTTCCTCAAAAAAAGAAAAACTGATAATATTAAAACAAATAGAATGTGAATGATTACAAGATTGATTTTATATTTATAAGAAAGCATATAGTATAGGGCTTTAGAGCAGAATGCCGGAATGTGTGTCATCACTCCACCAGTTACTAGGTGATCTCAACTAAATTATGTAGTCTCTCTTCCTCAGTTTCCTTTATGTTTGAAGATCAAAGTACTTAAAACACTGCCCAGCACATAATAGATATTCAGTAAATGTTAGGGTTTTTTAAATTAATAAATGTGTTGTGAAATCCATTAAAAACTTCACTTAAACATTATTTGGTTGGGTTTTTTTTTTTAAAGATTTTATTTTTCCTTCTTCTCCCCAAAACCCCCCAGTACATAGTAGTATATTTTTAGTTGTGGGTCCTTCTAGTTGTGGCATGTGGGATGCTGCCTCAGCATGGCTTGACTAGTGGTGCCATGTCTGCGCCCGCAAAACCCTGGGCCACCGAAGCGGAGCGCAGGAACTTAACCTCAGCCACCGGGCTGGCCCCTTAGTTGTTATTTTTAAGACTCATATATCAAAGCATCTCTACTTAGGGCCAGCCTTTGAGATGAAGAGGAATAATAAGCAAAAAAATGAGTCTTTGCAGGTGACTAAAAGCTGAAGTAAATGTGTTTTTGATAACCACAGAATCAGTTTGTAGTTCATCAGTAGTATTAACACTTATTCAATTATATAATGAAACAAAAGCAGTTAAGCACACCATCTCATTTTTTCAAAACATCAGCTAAGTATTTGAAAGCATTGCATTAATGGTTTTGTTTTTTTTTTTTTGCCAACTTTCCTGATTTAATTTTTTGAGCAAATTGACCTTTTTTGAACTAAATTCCAAGCATTTTGCAACTCTTAAACATATCATATCTTGCCTTAAAAAATACTTATTTTTTCATAAGTCTTAACCTCCTTACTAAATCGTTAGTTTTTTAAGTTAAGGATATAGTCTTACTTATCTAATGCATTATAGGCACCAGGAAAATGTTTGTTGAATTGAATTCATTCTATAAAGTAGAATTGTTTTGACAGCAAAATAATTATGTGTTATATTGAATAGACATAATAGATTAAGATAGTTTTATTTGTTCTTATATGTATTAATATGTTTATTTCTTTATTTTTTTTCTTTCTGGGCTGCCAGGGATTTAGGTGGAGAGTAAGAAGGAGGAGATGATTTCAATGCTCATAGAACATTCATGATTTACCTCTGACATTTCTGCATCTTTTATGAACTTTGCCAGAGGGTTATAAATACTGATTTTTAAAAAGTATTTTAATTATGCTAAAAATCATTTTAAAAAACAGATCGAGGTGTGACATTTAATGTATTGAAAGCAACAAAAGCAAAAAAAAGGACTATTGTGAAATTTGAATTTCTGGTTAACTTTCCTTAGGCTTAATTAAAAAAATGAGTGAATTACCAACTAAAGAACTTGGTAGACTCTGCTAAGCAAAGAGCGAAAACTGCCTCTGTAATGATGGGTGTGAGAGGAAATGAGAAAGGAATAAAAGAAACCCATTGTTTTTTATTCATGTAAACTTTAAATACAAGTAAATTTTTAAAAACTTTTTAAAAAAAAGTTTTTGTGGAAGAATCATCTGATTAAATGGATCCTCAAAACTTGAACTTTTATACCCAGAATTTAACCATCACAAGACATATGAAAAATAATAAATACTCTTCAAAAGGAAAAGGTCCCAAGACTTATTACAGAAAACTAGCTGTCTACCACCCTGGATGGTTCACCCTTGCAGGAATTGTCCCTCAGTTCGTGATCAAAAATAATTAATGTCCAGCAATAACCAAGGCTGGGCTTCTAGAACAATAAAGTAAGGAACTCAGAGGATTTTCCCCCAGCAAAACAACAATTTGGTACAGATTATTTGAAAACAAAACAATCATTTAAAGTCTTTGGGAATCATCCTAACGGCAAACGGCAAATTGAGAAACTTTTGTTAAAGAAAATCTACTAAATCTCAGTAAGAACAGTGAATATTTGTGGCATTTGAGCCACAACCCAATCTATTACCTCCCCCTCACAGTGCTGTGTTACAGAAGCTCCAACCCCAGCACATGTAGCCAAGAAGACGGGGTTCCCTCTCCCCCTAACCCCCAGGCTAGAGCTATAGTTTCACCTGGAAGGGTAGACCTCTTGTTGTTTTTCATCCCTTTCCCCCCTCCCTCCTCTTCCAGCCTTACCTTTACAGGAACTCTTCCAGGTAGGTGTGGCCAAGAGGACCAAGTCTCCCTTCCCGCAACCAGCCCCCACTCTAGGCATGGCAAACTGAGAATACTGCAGCCCGATTACCCTTCCCCCACTCACCATGGGTAGAGGTTCCACACCAAGAGAAGCAAGCCTAGACAGAGAGCTTCTCCCTACCTCCAGTGCCTACTTGTAGAGTGGGGTTGTCACCCTGGGAAATGAGGGTCCCAGCCCCCAACTCCAGTGCACTGGTGCAGGTGTTCTGCCTAGGGGAGAAGGCAGACAATAAGGGGTAAAGAGCTCCATAGATCTGCCTGAGAGGACTGACTTTATTTGGAAGAAGGAGTGGAGAACTCCGTGACTAAGGGTGTTGAAAACAATACAGATCTGGGAAAAGAACAATTAAGAAGAGGCTGGTAGTTCCATAATACATCAAACAACATAGCAGCCAGAAGTTTTAAAGAAAGAACCAGGGAAAGAGTCAGCCAAGAAGAGCCCTCCTGGGATCCTAGTCATCTGTGGGGATCAGGAAGGCAGTGTGCATGTGCTAGGCTGCACCCACTCAGGAGCAATCATAGCAGGATGTGGGGCAGACCTGAAAGCATTTCCCAAGCTGCACACAGACCCATCAACACGGGGCAGAAGGCTCCCAGGAACAAGGGGCTTCACACAACCTGTGATCAAACACTGATGGAACAATAAACTACCCTGACCCAGGGTAACTCCTAAGAAACAAGGTTTAAAACTAATATCACAATCGTCCCTGGCAGTCTGGAAAACTGTGTACGTGCCCAACGCCTCTCAGGAGCAGTCACAGTGGAAACCTCCAAGCTACTAGTCCCTTGCTGAATGTGGGGCAAACAAGTAAAATCCATGAACTATGTAAGTAGTCTCTAAGCTACAGATACAGTCAATGGTAGGGAGTAAAAATTGACTGGGGGCGGGGGGCTTAAGCACAACCTTTAACCAGTAAACGACTTATGCTAACCTAAGGACAATCCCTAGGTAATGGGGCTAAAAGATGAAAACAAGGGGAAAAACACAAGTAGGAACATCAGAGTCTGCACACTGCAGAGGACTAGACTTTGTAGAATTAGTTTAGCCAAGTCACTAAACAAATGCATAATCAAGCAAACAATAACAGCAACCACCTCTACGGTGGGGGTGGAGGATCAGTAATCTACTGTTGCTGAAATACATTATCTAAAATGTCCAGTTATCAACAAAAAATTATGAGACATGGAAAGAAACACAAAGTATAACCCATAAATAGTAGGGGGAAAAGCAGGCAATAGAAAAGGCCCAGATGATGTACTTAGCAGACAAAGACTTCAAAGCAGCTATTATAAATAAATTCAAAGAACTGAAGGAAATCATGCTTAAAGAATGAAAGGAAAGTATGATGACAGTGTCTCATCAAATAGAGAATATTAATCAAGAAAAATTGTGTATTTTTTTAATTAAATGGACATTCTGGAGTTGAAAAGTACAATGACCCAAATAAAAATTATTTGAGCTGGCAGAAAATAAAAATCAGTGAAGTTGTAGATAGATCAATAGAGATTATGCAATCTGAAGAACAGAGAGAAAAAGAATGGAAAAAAATGAACAGAGCCTCAGAGAATTGTGGGATATGATTAAGCATACCAACATACAAATAATGGGAATATCAGTGAAGGAGAGAGAAAGGGCCAGAAAAAATATTCTAAAATATAACGGCTGAAAATTTTTCAAATTTAATCAAAAGCATTAAGCTACACATCCAAGAAATTTAATGAAATCTAAGTCGGATAAACACAACACGGTCCACGTCCAGACACATCATAATCAAAATGTTGAAAGACAAAGACAAAGAGAAAATCTTGAAAGAAGCATGGGAAAAACAACTCATCACATGCAAGGGAACCCTGTTAAGGTTAATAGTTAACTTCTCATCAGAAATATTGGAGGACAGAAGGCAATAGGGCAACTTATTCAAAGTGCTGAAAGTAAAAACCTGTCAACGAACAATCTAATATCTAGCAAAACTATCTTTCAAAAATGAAGATGAGGGGGCTGGCCCCGTGGCTGAGTGGTTAAGTTCGCTCGCTCTGCTGCAGGCGGCCCAGTGTTTCGTTGGTTCGAATCCTGGGCGCGGACATGGCACTGCTCATCCAACCATGCTGAGGCAGTGTCCCACATACCACAACTAGAAGGACCTATGACAAAGAGTATACAACTATGTACCGGGGGGCTTTGGGGAGAAAAAGGAAAAGAAATAAAATCTTTAAAAAAAAATAAAAAATGAAGATGAAACACATTCCTAGAGAAACAAAAGCTGAGAATTTTTGCCAGCAGACCTGTCTTACAAGAAATATCAAAAGAAGTTATGAGCATAAAAGCATGTGACACCAGACAATACTTTGAATCCATACCAAAAAAACGAAGAGCACTGGTAATGGTAATTATGCAGATAATTACAAAAGATAGGATAATTGCATATATATATTCTTGACTGATTTAAAAAGCAATTTCAGGGGCTGGCCCCGTGGCCGAGTGGTTAAGTTCGCGTGCTCTGCTGCAGGCGGCCCAGTGTTTCGTTGGTTCGAATCCTGGGCGCAGACATGGCACTGCTCATCAAACCACGCTGAGGCAGCATCCCACATGCCACAACTAGAAGGACCCACAACGAAGAATATACAACTATGTACTGGGGGGCTTTGGGGAGAAAAAGGAAAAAAATAAAATCTTTAAAAAAAAATTTTAAAAAAAAGCTATTCATTACAGTTACATGATTAAAACCATGTTCTGTTAGTCAGCTGTAAAAGCATTTATAATGAAAAATGAATAAAATAAAAAAGTAAGAAGCAATTGCATAAAACAATATGTATGTAATTGTATTGTTGAGCCTATAGCATTGAAATGTAATATATTTGATAATATCAACACAAAAGAGGCAGGTAGAAACAAAGTTGTATTGGAGTAAGGAAACGACACCAAAAAGAAATGCAGATGCACAGGAAGGAAGAGAACTAGACAGGGAGGTAGTGAGAAGACAGATTATATACCAGCCAAAGAACAAGAGAGATTAGGAGAAATATAAGTGCTTGTTCTATTATGTTCTTTTGAGACACTTCTTACAATTGCTTTTGACTAGGAACTCGTACCATTTCCCTGCTCACAAAAGTTCACTTAAAAGGAAAAGGGCAGAATTTAAAATGAAAGACCAGGATGTGTGTGTGTGTGTGTGTGTGTGTGTGTGTGTGTGTGTGTGTGTGTTTGTAGTGGGGAGGGAGCACGTAAGCTAAAATAAACCTCTTGAACCATTATAGCACATAATCTTGCAAAGTTTTGCAAGATTGCATATAGTTAATGCAATAAGGAATCCAATAAAGAAAACATTATTCTGGGATTTAATATTTTAATTAATTGATAAGACACTATTTGTTAGTGTTCTTCACATATTTATTTCTCTGGCATGTAGTAATGGGGGTCTTCACTACTGCTTGCTCGGTTACATCTTGCCTATTTTTAGCCCTCATTCATTAATGCCCATGGAGAAGAAGTCTCCTCCGTTTAAGAGGCTCTCCTTGCCTTGGTCCCAAAATTTTCTATCTTATCTAAAAATTTAGGTTTGGGCTTTGTAAATACTCAACTTGTACTTTATGACTAAACTGTAAAGAACCTTTTACATACTGAGTTTAAAAATGGGAATAATATTACCTAACTAATATAGTGCCATAGTTGTGGAATCAGTCCAAAATTCAATCTTGGTTCTTCCATATACTATCTATACATTATATACCTCTATTTGAGCAAGTAGTCTCAGATGCATCATAATATACGTATCTTGTAGGGTTCTTTTGAATTTTAGATAGGATAACATAGGAAACAGGTATAGTAGATGTTTAATGCAATGTTTGTTACCGTAAGCCTTACATGTGAGTGGAGAGGATGAGGAGAACAGGAGGATGTGACTAGAATAGAGCTTATTTTAAGGGACAGTTAGAAAGTAGGCTAAATTAGTAGGATGCTTACATGGAATACCTTGTAAGACCTTGTAATCTAGATGAAAGTGTCTAAAATATGGCAGGTACTAAGAATATAAAACTTAAGGGGAAAAACATGATTTTTGCTTTTTTGCTACTTGCAGGCCAGTGAGGAAGATAAACACGAATCAGATAATCAAACAAAATACAAAATTCATCTGATAAGGATATGGTGTCATAAGAGCATTTAATAAGGAGATTTTTCTAGCAGAGAGGTCAGGACAGACTTTCTTGAGATCTGAAGAATGAATAGGAGTTAGTAGATGAAAATAAGAGGGTAGAACATACCAGGCAGAAGAAATAACTTTAAAAAAACTCTAAGTCAAGGAAAGCAGGTGAGTATGAGAGACACAGATTAGGAAAGGGGGGCTGAAGTAGAGAAAGTAAAGGAGGGAACGAGGTGTAAGATGAAGCCAAATGAGATAGGTAGGTAGAATGATATAGGGAGAATTAGATAGATTAGGGAGATATTTAAGATTTAGGTGTTAAGACCAACAGGACCACTGATAAAGTGGATATAGGAAATGAGGAAAAGGAAGGTTTTGCAGATCATTCCTCGGTTTCTGGCTTGTAGAAATTAAGGATGGATTTCATTCCTGAGAATCTGTTCATTGAATGAAGATGAGTTTTTGAGGAGGAAAGTCATGGATTTGGCTTAGAATATCTTGAAAATTGATGTATACTCAAGATATCCAAGTGTAAATGTCAAGAAGGCAGTTGAATATATGGTTCTAGAGTGCAAAAGAAGGGTCTGCCCTGGATATAATATTTACGTAATTGATTGATTGGTAGTAGCTGAAACTGTAAGTTTTGGATGACCTTATTTGGGAAGAGAATATGAAGTGAAAAGACATGAGAACTTAGGACCAGGGGTTGAGGACCAATATTTAATAGCTGGTGGAGGAGGATGAACCCACAAAGGAGACTGAGGTGGCCTAGCCAAAGGAGTAAAAATAGGACCAGGAGAATGTAATGCTGTAAAATTCAAAAGAAGAGAATAAATGGTCATCATAAATGCTGCGTAGCACTTGAATAAAATGAGAACTGAAAAATGTCTATTTAACTTATTGATATGGCAGGTTATTGGTAATTTTTTCAAGAGCTGTTTTGGTAGTGTCCTGGGGACCAAAGCCGGACTGGAGTAAGTTGAGATGTGAATGGAAGGTTGTTGGGAGCAATTCTCCATGGATCTCTTGAACCTCTGGAACAGAGGGCAGATTTGTTTGCTGTCCAGTATAATAAAGATAATATCTCCCTTTGGGACAAAGGTCAGGCAGGTTTGCCTGCAGCCCATAATAAAAGATTAGAGTTCCCTAAGCTCTGAGTTCCTCAGCAGTGACACAAACCCACTGCATGCAGCTTCCCTGTGCCACTCTGTCACCCTGTGGGGCATAGGAGGAAAGGGGAAGCAAGAGTCAACATGAAACTCATGCTGATTCCTGTGGCCTGAGTAATAAAGTCTTTTGTCTCTGACCCAGGAGTCTTGTGTCTTCCGCCAGCACCCATGAAACTCTGACAAGCTAACTTGTTAACTTGCAAGTAAGATAAAATCTCAGTCCTTCACAGTTTTTGACAAAGATGAAGAAATGGAAACAAGTGGAGTGAATTGTTTCAAACAGTCTGGCCATGGAGGAGAAGAAAGGAAAAGACAGAACTAGTAGAGGATGTTGCATGGTGGAAGTGTTTTAGTAAGGGGGGAAGATCTCAGCATGTATAAATATTGACGAGGAGCCTATTGAGAGGGAAAGATTGAATGTATCTGAGACAGAGGATAATGGAAAAGGGATAACATAAGGTAGGAAAGAATGTGATCCTAATCATAGGTAAGAGGAATTGGACAGAGGAGGAACGCTTCCCCATTTCTTTATTTGTAACAAAAGAGAATGCAGGGAAGAGGGCCATAAATTTAAGTAGTGGATACATTTAATATCACAAAGTTAAGGAAGCTCTTTTCTGACTGTTCCCCTTTTTTCCGAGAAGCAGGAGGTCAGGTAATTTGTTGGAGGAAGGGGATAGAGAAAGAGAGGAGCAGGAGGCAATTACAGGTTTAGAAAAGAAGAGATTTGAAATAGTCTGTGTAGAGAGCAGAAAAAAAAGTTGAGCAGAGAAGTGAAGTAGCAATGTGAGGTATTTGAAGATCTGTTTGGGGTTAATGGTCATAAACTTTTGGTACCAATATACCCTTTGCTGTGACTTTCTCTGGCACCACAGATGCTCAGGTGCAGGCATAGAAAATAGTGAAGTTCCTCCAAAATTAGACTTTTGCCTGATGAGACAAAGGAGTTTAAAATTTTATTGAAATTCTGGGTCATAGAAGCCAAGCTAAATGAGGAAAGTAAAGAAAGAAGAGGGCTAGTGAATTGAGAGAAGTTAGAGATCCATGGACTACAATCCCAGGGAAGCTGGAAAACAGTCTATGGGAAGTTGAATGAACAGGTGGAAAGAAGAGTTTGCAGCACAGCTTAAGGGTTGTTCATTCATTCAGTCATTCATTCATTCAATAAACCTCAATTCACAGACCAGTATGTGCCATCCAAAAGTTGTTTCCCTTTTGCTTGGTATGCATCTTGAGACGTATATTAAGATAAATTTACCTTCCTAATTATGATTTCCTTGGGCTTGTATTATTGAGGCTCTGCTTGATGGCTAGGGAAGGCCAACCAAAAGTGACAAGGAGGAATCGGCATCTCAGTTTTTACTCTCTATTCTTTTGTGTTGTGTGAATATTTACAATAACCATTTATTGATGTATTTTTATGTAGTTTTTAAAAAAATTTTAGAAAGTTATGTCTAAAATTTCCTCTTGGATAACTCCCATTAATTGTTTTTTAACGTTATTAATATATTTGTCATGTTAATTATTACTAGTAAAAAACCAAATTAATGAGGAAATAGTTGAGCACTAAAAGAACACAGGCTTTGGAATTAACTAACAATATTTATTGTAAAAAGTGAAGATTACCATAATGAATGTAAAGTACTTAACACAATATCTAGCATATAGGAAACATTCGCTTAACAGTAACTATTATTATTTTTTATCATCATCATCTATAGTCAGAACTCTTGGTTCCAAATGACAAAAATTTAACTTCTACTGGATTTTGCAAAATAGGAATTTATTGGCTCATATTATTAAAAAGACCAGAGGCAGATACACTAGCTGGATTCAAGTTTTCAAACTCTATCAACTATATCATTTCTTGGCTTTACTTTATATTGACTTCATTTATAGCAAGCTTTCCCCTCATGGGAATAAGATGCCCTATGTCTTAGCAGCAAAAGTCTTAGGTAGAGCTTTCGTTGGCCTGTCTTGGGTTACATGCTCATTCCTTAACTAATCATATGTCCAAGGAAATGACATGTTCTAATGGCCAGGCCTGGAACTGGGAGAATGGGTACATCTTCAACCAAAACACGTGAACTAAGAGTGGGTGGGCGGGTGCCTTCCCCAAAGTTAAAGCACGGTGCTACCAGCAGAAGATGGCGCACTAAATCCCAGTCGGTCAGAAACAGCAGCTGTCCCACACTGCACACGTAGGCCTGTGCAGTGACACAACACACAACACTGCAAACAGGAAAACAGGTGCAAGTGAGGCTAAATTGTCATCCACTCAGCAAAAGCCTGTTTATAGAATGGAGCTTGTGCTCTTCTTAAAAGTGAATAAACAGGGCCTCCACTATACTAATGTGCACAGATTGTTCCATAGAAAACAACTTCAACTTCTGTATAATTAAATTGTCATAACACTTGAAGAAAAATACAGTTAAATTTAATTATCATGAGAAAGATGATCACCAAGGTATTAATTATCTCAGGCAGCATGGTACAATAGAAAGAGAAGTAAAAATCACAAGACATAAATTCTACCAAAAACATAGTAATCATACTAGTTACCATATATTGAGTGATTATTGCGTGTGTTCTAAAAGCTTTTTATCTATTTCCTCATTATCACAACTCTGAGGTAGGTATTACTATGCTCCTTTTATACACTGAGGGTCAGTGGTTAAGTAGTTCGCCCTGTGTACATGACAGAGCAAGATTTGAATCTGTCCTATTCGCTTCTAGAGCCTTGTTTTATATTAATAGGCTGTATGACTTAACCTTTTATTCCTTGTTTCTAAAGTAGGAGACTTTGACTTATTTTTAAGCATCCTTCTCTCTTAAAAATCCTTTGATTCTTTAAGGGTTCACCTTTAATTTCTCATCATTAATTTTGTGTATCTTTTAAGAAGGATTTTGAATTAATTATATTCCCCCTTTATTTTTATATATGTCTTTAATCATGGACAAAAAATAATATCACTGTTTTGGTGAGAATACTTTTTAATGTGCATGTCATCGTCAGTACTATTGTACAATCATGAAGGAAACTGTGCATTTGACAAATGTTCTTCCATTGGGACCTCACATACAAAGAAAAAAATTTGGCAAAGACACAACGTGATTAATGTTAGAACAGGGGGAGAAGCACCATCTGCATTTCTGCGCTACTGTGTTATGTGTGAAGTGGGGTTTTTTTGCCTTATTGCAATTCTGCCAAGCATATCTCTCCATTTTTGCTGGGAGTCTTTTTTTTCACACTTGAATCTAAATTCTAGTCAATACCAAAAGGGCTATGAAAAATGTACTAAACTGCTACAAATAACTTTACCTTGTTTATATTAGATGAAAAAAAATCTGAGCAGTTTTTATGCTTGATAAACTCACTTTTAAGTATGCTGTAAACTGAGAAAAGATGTAAAGCAATAAAAGATTCTGCTGTGTTAAATATACTCATTTTGTGAAAAATTAAAATGCATACATAGCTTTTCTTTTTTCAGAGATCAAATATATAAAATTTCTCTGAAAACTCAGCAAAGTTAGACAGATGTTAGCTATTAATAATATAATAACTGGAGAGAGTATAGTATAGGGATTAATACTGTGGTCTCTGGAGTGAGGAAGGCCTGGGTTCATACCAAAGCAAATTCAATTACTGAGTATAAGTCAATGGTCAGACATTTAACTCCTCCGATTGCTTAGTTTCTGTATCTGCAAATGGGGGAAAATTATACTGCCTCCCTTCTGGCTTTTTGGAAAGATCAAACAAAGTAATGCTTGTAAAGCACAGTGCCTGGCACATGGTAGGCTTCCAGTGTTAGCTCTTCTACTCTACCGTTAATAATACCGCCACTCCTACTGTCACTCTGAGGGTTACAAACATTTGAGAGAAAGTCAAGGACTCAAGAGCTCATCTGTTCATATTAGCCTCTGCTCTTAAAATATAATGGTTTAGAAATTGAGTTGAGCATGTAAATTTTAGCTAGCAGCTAAATCTTGTAATCTGGTCTAGAATTCATTTATAAATGTTTGAACTAATTCACAACTGTACTCATGGGAGAATAGAATAATTGATGTTACACAGAAGTTTTGTATGTTTTTATTTTGTGTGTGTTTTTGTTTTCTTTTTTTTAAAAAAAGATTGGCACCTGAGCTAACAACTGTTGCCAATCTCTTTTTTTCCTTCCACTTTATCTCCCCAAACGCCCCCGTACATATTTGTATATCTTAGTTGCAAGTCCTTCTAGTTGTGGGATATGGGATGCCGCCTCACCATGGCCTGACGAGCAGTGTCATGTCCGCGCCCAGGATCCGAACTCTGGGCTGCCGCAGCGGAGCCCGTGAACTTAACCACTCGCCCACGGAGCCGGCCCCTTGTGTGTGTTTTTTTGCCTAATGTTGTAGAATGTTTCTATTGTTCAATAGTTCAACAGGTACTTGTTGTGAGCCTACAATGGGTCAGGCACAGTGCAATATACTAAGTACTGATGTTAAAATTTATAAGACATGGTTCTTGCCCTTTTTATCAAAGCTAGTGACGAGAAATAGATATATAAAGAAATAACTTTTAATAAAACACTGTGATAGGCAGAGTAATGGTCCCCACCACCCCCCACCCCACACACACACACAAGATGCCCACACCTTAATCCTTAGAACCTGTGAATATGATACCTTACTTGGCAAAAGAGATTTTGCGGATGTGATTAAATCAAAGGACCTTGAGATGGGGAGATTATCCTGGATTATCCAGCTGGGCTAGACCTTATCACATGGGTCCTTAAAGAGAGAACCTTTCCCTGCTGTGGTCAGAAGAAGTAGTTAACTACAGAAGAGTAGTCAGAGCTGTAACATTGCTGGCTTTGCAGATGGAGGAAAGGGGCCAAGAGCCCAGAAATATGGTCAGCCTCTAACATCTAGAAAAGGTAGGGAAATAGATTCTGTCCTAGAACCTCCAGAAAGAAACACAATCCTGTTGGATGACTTCTAACCTACAGAATGATAAGAGGATATATTTGTGATGTTTTAAGCCACTGTTTGTAGTAATTTCTTACGGCAGCAATAGAAAACTAGTACAAAAACAATAAATTCTCTTTACCTAAGGACTATACCTGGAGAAATAGAAGAAGGATCATTTTCCAAACTTGTGTCAGAAGGGCTAGAAAGAATTTCCCCAGAAGATGCACAAAAGTCATTGTTCCAAAGTGGATCACATGCCCTTTCCAAAGCTGGCTTCCAGTAAAGGGACAGAGATTACTTAGACCTCTCATCTCTGGGGCTGTAGGGGTCTGCCTCACCTGAGGAATGTGGGCTGGATTAAGGTTCTAAGAGGAAAGAGGGATGGATGCTTAATAGTAACCACAACAGAAATACTGCTAATCCCATAAACGTTTACACATTGTTTTGAGATTACTATAATAAATAATACTTCAGAAAATAAAGATCATCTTTTGTTTGGCAAGAAGTGAGCAAGAGGGGCCAGCCCCGTGGCTGAGTGGTTAAGTTCGTGTGCTCCCCTTCGGCGGCCCAGGATTTTGCCGGTTTGGATCTTGGGTGCGGACCTGGCATCACTCAAGCCATGCTGAGGTGGTGTCCCACATGCCACAACTAGAAGGACCTACAACTAGAATATATACAACTATGTACTGGGGGGCTTTGGGGAGAAAAAGAAACAAAAACAAAAAACAAAAAAGATTGGCAACAGATGTTAGCTCAGGTGCCAAGCTTTAAAAAAAAAAGCAAGGTAGCAATTCAAAATATTCAAAATCAAGATATTGCTCTAATGCTTGCAGATACATGATACATTCTCTCCATTTATTCAACAAATATTTATTGAGCTCCTTGTATGTGCTGCTATTCCCAAGATAGTACTTGCCATATATTGATATCAGAGGATATCAGTAATCAGCAAAAATGGATAGTGCCCCAGCTGTGGGGTAGCTTACACTGCAGTGAGAGAGAAAGACATTCATCAAACAATCACATACATATTTGCATTGACAGCGCATTATATAGTGCTATGAGACTGAGTTCAGGCTTAAACTGAGACTAAATGAAGAGCAGGCATTAACTAAGAAAAGGAAGGAGGAAAGAGTGCACTGGGCAGAGAAAACAGCTTGTGCAAATCTGCGGCAGGCAAAAGCATGGCCTGTTCAAGAAGTTAAAGAAGCCCCATGTGGCTGAAACAGAGAGAGACGAAAGGAGGCTGATGACAGGACGAGGCCAAAGACCCAGATAGAAGCCAGACTACACAGGGCCTCATAGATCATGTTAAAGATTTTGGCCTTGATCCTAAAAGCAGGATGGAGGTGGGGTAATTGGATTTGCAATTTGAAAGGGTTGCTGTGGCTGCAGTGTGGTAAATAGTTTTAGGGGAGCTAAGGGATGTGTGCAAGGGCATTTAGGAAACCATAGGAATAGACAAGAGATGTTAGTAGATTGTTTTAGGATGACAGCAGTAGATGGACTAGTGTATACACATTATGGAAATATTTAGTAGGTGAAATAAAGAGGATATGGTGATGAGCTGGATGTGGGAGGTGGGGAAGAGGGTAGAGTCAAGAATGCCTCAGGTTTCTAGCCTTTGGATCTGGCATATGGATGGCAGTGCCATACCATTCACAGAGCTGGAGAGCATTGAAAGAGCACCACTTGCTCACAAATCAGGCAGTTTAAATTTTATTGTAAATCAGAACTAAAAATTATTGAACTGGGTGCATTTTTGATATCTGCATGAAACAGACCAGAAAAAGCAAAATGCTATTAACTTGTGGTGGTTTTGTAGCATTCCATGTATTGCATTCTATCTAACCATATCCACTACTTAAGTCATAATGTATTTCTTTCTTAATACAGTTTTCTTAATTTCAATATATTATAATGCAGTGATTCTATTTAACTATCCCAACTTGTCACTTTTGTAAACAAACTCATAAAAATGTACTGGTTGATGGAAAGAAGAGAGAGATCAAAGATAAAGACCAAGCAGGGCTTTATCTCAACTAGTGTACCTACAGTGGAGTGCTGGTGCTGGCTCCTATCAGACCTTAAGAGCCAATTGCTAAACTTTCAGGAACCTTGCCAGCTGGTTATAAGTAGCTTGAAATTGGCCACAATGGGAGTACTAGCGCTACAGAAATTGGAAAACACCGCAGAATTGGTAAATGGTACAAATCAGAGATCCACCATCCCTCCCGGCCCACCCCTACAAAGCCTATTATGAAACATTAACCAGCACACCCCTGTTTGTACCTTTAAGAACTGTGGTGTTTGGGGGGATATCCTGGATGCAGAAAGTACTGTAATGAAATTGACTGTAATCTCACTGATCTAAGAATGCTGCCTCTTTTCTTTTCCATGTTATTAAGTGTCTTTCCTTTAGGATTGTTTGAACCCTCATCTGCTTCATTGCTGGACATCTTTGATGTTTCCACAGAACTTCATTTGTGAAGATTTGCCACTTTCAGGCGTTCTTCTAGTGATTAGACTTGTTTCTCTCCTTTAGATTGCCCAGATTAAGAAGTGCTGCAGAAAAGTGGCAAAATTTTAGTAATTGTTGAATCTGGTTAATAGGTATATAGGAGTTCATTGTACTGTTTTCTCTAATTTTGTGTGTGCTTGGAAATTTTTCATATTGAAAAAAAAACAGCAGGCTGCAGCAGCCACAGCGTGCCCAGAGCAGTCCTCGCCGGGACCTCCACTTCCAGCCTCCATCCCACCCGCTGTTCCCGGAGCTGAGACGTGATTGTTGCTGCCTCCCCATCTGGCCTCTAGGAGTTAACTGATTCCCAATTTTGACTTAAATGTTGCAACACCTACTTCCCCTGAAAAACTCACGAGCAGTTTGTACAAGAATTGAAAGTAAATCTTCAGAGAGAACCGTATCAGATTAGGGTACTTTCTTTGTACCAAAACCACAAAAATAATGAAAAAAAAGTCTTAAAAAGCTTCAGTAACAACAGAAAACCTCAAGGTACAATGAGTGTGTAGATTAAAAGAAATTGGAAAGAGTAAAAAAGGAAAAAATCTTTAATAAAATATTGAAAAAAGGGGCCAGAAATGACAGTAGCAATGCTAGACGCTGAAGCAGTAGAGAGGGTTGAGGGACTAGAAGAATTAGAAACTAAATCAGGGTCTCTCAAGTTCCGTCCTCAGGAAAAGAAAAGCTTAGTCTCGAGGAAGAGCGAGATTGTGTTTTTCTTTTTTAATGTAGTATATTATCATGGAACACATAAATGTAGCAGAGCACTTCAGTGAAGGAAAAATAATTTAGAAATTAAAATCCAAAAAAAAAGGAAAGGTTAACAAGTAAATTATAATTCAAGAGGATACTATCTGTATCAAAGAGGAATCATATGAATCCGTTTTGTGGATTAGAAAACTGAAGCTCAGGAGAGTGAGGTAGTTTAGTCAAGTCACTAAGTTAAAGTGTTGGAGCCTGGATCTGAACTCCCTAGATATCTCTGCAGCATTTTATTTTTCCCACGGTTTTTTTTTTAAATAGAAATAAAATCAAAAAGTAATAAAAAATTATAAATATAGCTCAAATAATTCTGGCTTTAACTTAAAATATAGACTAATAATGACGCACCCTTGAGTCTCATTTTTCCACTACTTCATCACTGACACTCTGCTCTACATAAGTTACTATTATGTGAGAAAAGACCACCTTAAAAGTCATGTTGAAAATCATTTTGTCTAACTATTGCAAATAAAAATTAGATTCTTTTCACTGTCTTCCCCTAAATATGTTTTGAACTGTATATGTAGAATAGAAAATAAGGCATTTTTTAAGTGAAAAGATATTTTTAGTTATTTAATGATTGATGACTGAAATGATCAAGCTTTGGTTTCCACTAAAGGAATCTAAGTTTGCCTCATGCGTTTGAAGAGTGCCTCAGAACTCCCTCAAATTCATTGGCTCTTTTTGGCAGGTGATTTTTGTCTTTTTAAGCTAATTAACTTTCCTGTGGCCTAGACAGCATATTTAATGGTATTTGATACTTACTTTTTAATGAAACCCTATACCTAAAGGCTTTGTTTTCACATATGAGTAATTTTCCATCTTGCACCTCCTACGAGCAAGTAGATGTTCATAAGTACTGATTTGAATCATGACTCCTAAAAGAAATTAGGTTTAGTAAATTATAATTACACCTATGTCACCTACATGACATGTTTGTGTGTGTGTGTGTGTGTGATTGTATTAGAGCCTAGTGAGAAGAGAGAAACTATACCAATTATTTTAACAAAGGTAATTTAATCTAATGAATTGTTAAGTAGGCATTGAAGAATAGGAAAGGCAGAAAGACAATGCTAAGGCTGTGATTTTTCAAAAGATGGTCACCAGACCAGCATCCATAGCATCACCAGGAAACTTGTCAGAAATGCAAATTGTCAGACTCCAAGGCCCCCACCCCCCACCCCCCAGTTTACTCAGTGGGAAACTCTTGTGGTGGGCCCAGCAATCTGTGCCTTAACAAGCCCTCCAGGGGATTCTAACATATGCTAAAGTTTAAAAACCACAGCACTAAAGTAGCAAAAGTATCACTGTTAGCAACAGCCAGAAGCAGCCACCACTCGTAGGCCTGGCGCAGCCTAGAAAAGAGGTGGAATTACTAAAACTGAGATTAGGGAAAGGTCCCATGGAGCTGAAAGACTTCCAAGAACCCATCACTGCTCTCCTGGGAGTGGTGTCTCTGAGCTCAAAGAAGGGATGCCATAGACCTGGGAGCCAGGTATGTGAGGAGGAGGCCCCCATGAGTTGGATCTGGTGTCTCAAGAAGGCACATTGAGATGGGTTCTGCAAGTATTGGGAAGCCCCCAAATTGAAATCGGTGGCTGCTGCTGGAAGGAACTGTTACTGCCAGAGTGAAGAACTGTTGCAAGAGTGAGACTGACAGGATCAAGAAACCATCAGAAGCAAACAAGAAAGAGCAAGTCCCTTCTTCCTTCTCCATCTGTGCGATGAGCCTAACAGGGAGCCAGAAATGTTTGCAGAATTCCAAAGGGTCAGTTTGAAGCTGAGGGATAGTAGCTGAATAACTGGCATGAAGGCCTTAATTGTAATAAGACTGAGAGGCAATGTAATAGTAGATACTTTTTGGTAAGTATAATTGAGTACACATGACATCTTCTGGGGCGCTGACTTCTAGGTGGACTTTTGAGCTTATTGTACAAAATTATTCCTATTTGGAAACTATGTGTTTCTCCTGATGAGATTAATAAGAAGCATTTAGGACATTTGTGGAATTTGGACAGGAAACTATGCAGAGGCCAACACTGAAGTGTCCTTAGCTGGGGCTAAGATTGAAAGGTCACAGCAGTAATGGCTGAGGATTGCTTAATAGTAGCAGCAAGACATGCTCCAGTCAGTCGAGGCTAGGTTCCCTAAAGTCTCAGTGTCAAACGAATGGACTACAAAGAAGCTTATTTACCAGAACAGAACAATCTGGGTACTGCCTCAAAGTAGGAGGTTGGTAGAAAATGGTTCTTCTGAAATACTTGATTATTTAAGGAGCTGTCTTTGTGCAATTCCAGGAAACTAGAAAATGAATGGAAATGAATCAGTTCCTTCCTTCATCTTGTAAATCACTGTTCTGGTAGTTGAGGGTCCAGTCAGTGTTGATTCCACAGAAATCAATAAATCAGTGCTTTCCATATTCCTGAAAGGTGGGCAAAGACATAGTTGTTTTATTGTCAATCAAAAGGAACATTCTCAGGTATTGGAAAAATGTCAGAAATATGCCGAGTGCTTTGGCAGGTGAAGAAGAACTATGAAATTGTCATTATTTTTAAAGACCTTCACCTATTTCTCATTTTATGTTTGTTTTGTCTTTTTTAAAGGATATTGAAGAATCACAAAACCACACTGGCGAGCCTGTTGGAGACGACTACAAAAAGATGGGAACACTTTTCGGTGAACTGAACAAAAGCCTCCTCAACATGGGCTTCACAAGGATGTATTTTGGAGAACGAATTGTGGAACCGGTGATCGTCATCTTCTTTTGGCTCATGCTGTGGTTCCTTGGACTACAAGCCCTTGGACTAGTTGCTGTTCTTTGCCTTGTCATTATTTACGTGCAACAGTAAAGTACGGTCAAATGAGCTGCTGTCTGACATTTGGTAGCCATATGTGTAATTGGTGAAATTATATATTTCACTACATGAAAGTCGAGAAGTTTGCTTTGTGTCAAATTGTGTGCTGTTTCGTAATTAAATTTATGAGTGGATGTTGTTTAGAATTAAACTCAACTCTTGATTATAACAGGGTTGAATATATATTTTGTAGCTTATTCAAAACTCATGTTTTATTACTGTAATCTCTGCCCACTTATAAACACCCTGTTCCCATGCCAAAATTTAAATAACACCACCAAAAAGTGAGCAGGGAAAATGACAGGATATGGAATTCCAATTGGGCAATATAGGTCTTGTGAAGAGCTCCAATAAAACATTTTAGGAGAAAGAAGATGAAACAAGGAACTAAAAATAAGTTTTAATTGGAGAATTGCTCCCCACCCACACCCACCAAATAACCCCATATTATTTAGGAAATAATTTGGATTTCTATTGTCCCTGCTCAGCTCAAACCAATGTAAATGATAATTACTATACACTACCTTAATATTTTGATGAAAACCAGTAATGCTAGCACATTTTCTAAAGATTGAAAAGAATATATTTATTATTGCTGAGGCAACTTCCCGAGTTAAATGTATCTTTTTTATAATGTAACACTTGGGCCTGGAATCATTTCAGTATATCATTTGAAGTTTTAGACAATTTTGGTGCTAATTACTCCTTGTGAATTTTTTAGGTCTCATAAGCCAGGTCCATAGTTGGCTGCACCCCATGGTAATGCTGTATTTTCTTGTATCTAACAAATTGCATATTTTTTCCTAGAGAGACATTTTCAGTGTATTTTTTTCCAGAAATTTACATTTTATAGTTCTTGTATAGCATTATTATAAGATTTTAAAAATCTATTTCCTATCTTGGCATGGATTTCTGCCCCCCCAAATTGATTTCTATTACGGCTGATTACTTTACTATTCTTTTAAGGAAAAAAATCAGCTCATTTTCTTTAGTATTTGCATTGGAAAGTACAGTATTACAGTATAAAACCAAATGCTTAAGTTTGGAACTTAACAGACAATTGTAATAATAGTCCTCTGAGGCAAAAGCCAACTCAGTAATTGGCCAGCCATGTTATTCATGTTATAATGTGAAAATGGAAAATGGCTTAGTGATATATTGGATTTTGTTAGAGAGCCTAATATCTTTACACTTTTGTCTCAAAGACTTTCTATATAGATAAAGAAGAGGTAGTTAAAATAATTATCCAGAAATGCAAGTTAAATAAGAGGAAAATGGGATAATGGCTCATTTTTATCTTTGGCAGGGCAATAACTAAAGCGTGTAAAGTGTATACTATTTCACCTTGTAAAGTTTTTACCCAATCCTGTTTTAAAATTTATTTTGTAAGTTCTCAGTGTCTTCCATTCTGAAGCAGAAAATTGATGAAAAATGTTCAACTTAGATTTCTAAAGTCAAATAATCTGAAACAAAAATACCGTTCACAGGGCACTGAAAAGTATTGTGCATTTGTATAAATATGAACCCTTGAAAGTTTGACTTTAAAAAAAAGACTTTGTACTATATCGTGTTTTTATTGGGTTGGCAATATTTTTATAGTAACCTTTATGAACTCAGCACAAGTGCAAGTTATTTGAAAAGGTGTCTTCATTTGTGCACAGCATAATTTTGAGGTTTTTAATAGAAGTCATGAGATTTTGTATATCTGCATTAAATATGAAAAAGTTCATTCTTTTCTAATGCTATCAGGCATTTTAATTTCCCTTTGGAATGTAAAAAAGATACAGTGCACATAATAACAATTCTGGTTCCACCAGTGCATAATGTTGAAAATACTTTAAAAGCAAGTTTTAATAGTAATTATTTAGAATACTGTCACTACTATGCATCTGCACACTGCTGTTTATAGGGTATAAATTAAATTATATAAAGAAATAAGATATTTTGCTGCTACTTTTTTCTGCATATATTGTTAGAGCAGTTATACATCAGATTGCTTGATAGGGAAAAAATAAACTTTGCTTATTTGATGGAAATAAGATATTTTCTTTTATGAAATATATTAGAATCCAGATTATACTGATATCTTGAAGTAAAAAGAAACTGACCATTTCTTTGATTCATAATAAAAGGAATTAGATTGAAAATGATTCTCAACCATTTCAATCTCAGATACAAGCCAGTTTTAGAAACTGTTATTGCTATGAATAGAGTTACAAAATAGAAGTTACAAAAATAAGTTATTAATAATTAATTTATGCATCACTCATACCATCAGTCCTCAATTCAAAGGAAGGTCAAGATCTATGAAGAAACTGACAATAGACAAATAAATCAATTTTCCTTGAAGAGAAAATTCAGTATTTTGTAGAATTCAGTCCTGTCACATCTTAAGCTGTCACGTACAAGGTATTTGCCCATTCTCGGCCACCAGACAGATCATTCTTGGTTCAGTAGTGTGCTGAAGCCAGCTTGCACTGGCTTGCAAGAGCCAATTGTGTACATTTTTTCCCTACTCTGCCTTCAGTGGCATCAAGTTGGTAGTTTGAAACTGTCTATGGGGGGGGGAGGGTATTTACACCATAAAAACTGGCAAACATGACAGATCAGGGCTCTTTTTCCTGGTGAGCCAGTAGTTAAACATGTATCAGCACACCACTATTAGCCACTCTAGAGGCCACATTCCCATTTCTACTCCTGTAGATATAAAAATCCCCATTGACCCATCCAAAACTGTATTTGGATATTTTCCCATGTGGGAATTATGGACCATGGTTGTCTTCTGACTGATGTATCTCTATTTAATGACGTTTTGATCAGAGAAAATCTTTCTGGGCTGTCACTGAGCTGCAAATCCATTAAAGACTATCCAGACAATCAGGAAATAAGAAACAGTTACAGAACTGAGGGAGGGAAATTACAGCCTAAGTAAAGGTCTGTGGTAAAGTAGAAAGCCCAGAATAGTCAAAGCTAGGTATTAAGCAATCAAGGGCTGTTCGTTTGGTTTGTAGATTACATTTTAACAGTTATTTTATAAATGCTTATTGATTTCAGTTTATTTAAAATGTTTTCATTGCCAATTCATGGCTTCCCAAGGAGCAAGAAGAGAAATCAAACAAGACTTTCATACCTGTTAGTACTTCTAGTAACAGACTGGACCAAGGAGAATATAAACTAGTGTACAAATTATGGCTTCAGGATTATTTATTGGTGGACTTAGGGTATTTTGTAACTTCTTTTTCTCTGCCCAACCCTTAATTTTTGGTGTCCCTTGGGCTTCCTTCCAACAGCCTATTCTTTTCATCACTCTACACATCGCCTTAGACAATGTCACCACTCCCATGGCTTCAGTTACCATTTCAGACTAACAACTCTCCAGTTCATAGCGCTGTACAGCATATCAGATCCCTTCAGTCAATTGCTTGCCCAACGTTTGTACTTGCTTGTCCCTTAGTACCTCCAATTCAGTGTGTCCAGAAAAGGAACTTGGCATCCTTCTCCCAAACCTTTTCTTCTTCCTATGTTTCCAGTCTCAGCAAATGACAAAATTCTCTCCTACACTGCCCACATATAACAATCACCAAGTCTTATCTATTTTAAACTTCTACTTCCTAAAAATGTCTTTAACCTTACCACTTCTTGCCATTCTCAGTATCACTAATCTAGTCCATACCACCATCCTCTCGCTTGGATTGCTAGCTCAGAATTCTAATTGGTCTCCCTGCCTTCATTTTTCTACTTTATACTCAGTATAATCTTTCTGCAACATGACTGATCGCCTTGGCCTAAATCTTTTCAGTGGCTCCCTGTTACCATTATGATCAAGTCCTTACTCCTTAGTATGTTTTACAAGGCCCTTCATGAACAGGTTCTTGCCTACCTCATCTCCCTATACTACCACCCTCCCTTTCCAAGACTCAGCTATACTGAATTTGTTCTCAGTTCCTTGAGAGACACATGCTTTCTCTCTTCCAGAGCTCTGTACCTGCTTTACCTTCTTTCTTTAACTCCTCCCCGCCAAACTGACCAACACATTTACAGCTTTCAAGCCTCCACTTAGACATTGTGTGCCCCAGGAAAATTTCTCTGACTCTTTTAAATCCAGTTTTCGTACTTCATGTGCTTTCAGAGAGCCCTGGACTTCCCCTGTCAGCACTTGTCATGCTCGATTGTAATAGCTTATGTGTCAGCTTCTTCCATTGGACAATAGGCTTCACAAAGGCAGAAGACATGTCTATCTTGTTCATAATTGCATCGCCTACCACAGTGCTTGCTCACAACACATAATATGTGCTCAAAATATTTGTCAAGTGAATGAATCAACTTCATTTATTCATGCTCTTCCTATAGTGATTAACCAAGAAGATCTAGAGTTGGTTGTACTTTAGAGTTCTTTCACCCCAAAAATATACTCACTGTGCATGAAGACAGTGGATTGATATGCATGTTGTCATTTGTAAGTTTCTTCACTTTTGATGGAAGAATATTGCTGTTATTTGCATACATATGCAGGATTGCTACTACACCCTCACATTTTTTAAGAGAAAATGTATTTTCAGTGTTGTGCTTGGTGGAATCACTATTTCTCCAGAAAGGATATTTTGGAATGCATATGATCACGGAAGCTACCTAAATTTCATATTTTTCCAGTGTTTTTCAGTAGACCTTTATCTACTAAATTTTAATGTTTTAAAAAACTCAAAAGTTGTCAGCAGGAATTCTCAAGTATCTCAGCTTGGTATTTTAGGCTCCAGAATAAATTCCCTCCTAGAATGTCCTCATAGCCCAGATCATGTATGTCAATAACATGTGTATAAAGTTCTATGTTATTCTTTCTAATAAATAATATTCTTTCACAACCCTGCATTCTGAGTCTCTCCTCTGACTCCCTGTATCATGTTCTACTTATCAGTTAATCGCTGCTATATCAAGTTCGGAAATTGCCAAAGAAACAACACATCTGAGAGTGAGCAGAGCTTGTATATTTTCCACATTCCTGTTGCTGGAGCAACCTGCCCTGGTGGTCTGGTGGATAAGATCTGATGCTGTCACCGCCCTGGCATGGGCTGTTTCCCAGTGAGGGAACCACACTACCTGTCTGTTGGTTGTCATACTGTGACGGCTGCATCTTGCTGTGATGCTGAAAGCTATGGCACCAGGATTTCAAACGCCAGCAGGGTCACACATGGTGGACAGGTTTCAGTGGAGCTTCCAGACTAGACAGAGTAGGAAGAAAGACCTGGCCACCCACTTCCAAAAAGATTGGCCATGAAAACCCTAAGACTAGCAGTGGAGCATTGTCTGATATAGTGCAGGAAGGTGAGAGAATGGCGTAAAAAGACCGGGCAGGGTTCCACTCTACTGTACACAGGGTCACCAGGAGTCTGAATCAGGTGGAATGCACTAAAACAATTGCCGGAGCAGAAAGCCAAGGCCTGATGTATGTGTGGCTTCCTAGGCAATAGAGTTGTAGGAAACTCCAGATCAAGATCCACCTCTGCATCCAAGCTGTCTTTTTTCTTTCTGTTGCCTTGACTATTGTGAAGTTAGAATTATTGAATGCACTCTGCAGGAGCCTGCTAAGATCCAGAACTTAGTCACTTATATGCTTATTAAATTTGAGTTATCTTTTCAACAGTTAAACTTTTATCATTTCATGTTTCTGCAACTTAGTTAGGAATTTTCTCGCTAGTTTGCCAAAGCACCACAGAATACAGTGACTTTTATTATAAGACCATGGACCTTTTTTGTTATTGGTTTATTCCTGTACTACAAAAGGCTAGTTGATAGTATATTTTTTAATGGGAGATTTTTTTAAACATAAAAATGAGAATTCTATGTACACTATACTTATTAATACTATAGCTGGTTTAAGACAAAATCTTAGAATTATTTTTCAGGGTGGGGGGAAATGAGATATGTAAAAACTCTATCAATATTTGAGAATATGTGCCATCTACTGAATGCCCCCTCTGGTCTGTCATGATTGCTTCTGCTATGTATTTTCCTGGTTTTACATATGTAATATCAAAAATATTCATGATTTTATTATTAATATATTTTAAGCTTTAAAAGGCACAAGAGTATGTGTGTAAATGCAACATACAAATAAAGGCTGAGAAGAAGCAATTACAAGAGGAAAACACACTCCTTAGATGGTGGTTTGGAAAGATTAATTTAAATAAATTGGTCTTGCACAAAACCATAATGATAATTTTTCCTATAAGGTAAAGCATTTGTTTGTTAGACCAGTGGCTTTCAAAGGTTTTTGTTTGGTTTGCTCTAAGTGAAATCTTACATGAATATCTGATATATTGAGACGATAAAAGTGGAGCTGCTGTAATTGATTTTGCTGTCTGTCGAGTTCCCTGGGAGCAGACTCAGAAGAAATTAGCATGCAGGAAGTTTCTTAGGGAGCGCTCTGGGAGCAGCACCTGTGAAGGACGGAAAAGGAGCAGCATTCGGCAGAGAATTATGCAATACAGTCACAGCAAGGCCTCCGCGACTCTACGGGGTGCTCTCAAACAGGGTGGGCCTTAAGGATGGACCTATGCTGGGACAAGGGAGCTCTCTTCAGCCAAAAGCAATTCCCAGAGAAGGCTGACAGCTGGGGGCCATCATCTAGCAGCACCCCCAGCAGTGGTCAGAGTAAACCCTTGGGTTCTGAAGGGAGGGTCTGAGCAGCACGACGCAGCATCCACTATAGACCCTATTCTTTTCTCACCCCACCCTCCTTGATACCTGAGTCACTTCCAAAAACCTCACTCTTTGGAGTACATTGTGAAAAGGACTAAATAATAAATTCATTGGTCAAGATGGATAAAAAAAATTAGGGGTATAGCCTTTAGTCTGTTGTGTTGCCTGTTTCTATTATGAGATTCAGGTCTTCAATTGTGATAAAGCTTTAGTTGACTGAACAGTTTGCCCAGGGTTCAAAAAAGGCTTGAGGGTATTAGGAACAGGTGAACAAACGATTGACAGAAAAGCCCATGACTTACAACCAGGAGTAGGAATCCATGAGATTGGGTATACGTAACCTACTCAGGTCAACATTTAAGGCAGTAAGTCCCTCAGGGCCTCACGAGGCATCAGGACAAACCATCATCGGGGCACGTCTTGGGAGCTGGGCAGG
Source organism: Equus quagga (assembly GCF_021613505.1). Lineage (NCBI taxonomy): Eukaryota > Metazoa > Chordata > Mammalia > Perissodactyla > Equidae > Equus > Equus quagga. The sequence goes on from NC_060269.1 coordinate 6,903,897, forward strand.
TTCAAGCCTAGATGTCGGTGAATCTGCTTTGTGCTCTCTGGCCCCTTTCCCAAGTTCCAAGCAGTTTTAATCCCCAAACTTTTGGAGCATATTTAAAATAAGATTTTTAATGGCAGAGCAGAACTCACTTGTAAGGAAACCATCTCCCCCTGCCCTCAACACCCTAGTGCAATGGAACTGGCCCTAATCATGACTTTCCTGTTTATTTTTAGTACAAAAGATCTCAGCAGCCAGATTTGGTAATTCAGTAGACACTTGAAAAGAGCTTTCTCCAGTCTGGCTCAGAATATTTTGGGGACCTCTAAGAGTAATTTTAGCTGCTATTTTTATCCCTGGAATCTTAGGAGTGGGCAGTATCAAGCAAGACAGTGGCCCCAAGCCAATTACACATTAAAACTATAGCAGTATTTAGGCATGACTTCCCCCTTTGGTTATAGGAAAATATTAGAACAATGTACAAACTTCAAATAGAAGGATGTCTTTATGTCAGACCTGAATGTATGACTTGGTTCTGCCATTGCGTAACTACAATTTCTATAAGTCATACCCACATCCCTTTAAACTCTGAGACCCTCATCTGTAAAACGGGGTAATTGTTATGACTGAATAAATTATTGCATGTCTTATTGTAGTGTCTCACACATAGCAAGCTTTTGATAAATGCTAGTCATCATTATTAAATATAAACATTCACACATAAGAGAGGACATTCTTCGCTATCCACGGAAAGTTCATATGTTGAGAGACATAAAAGGTCTGATTATTTTATTGTTGCCAAAAGATAGATAAATACAAGGGAATTCTATTACAGGACTGTGCTCCCAATTCCTCATGACTGAAATCTGTGTGAGTTCTCTTATTAATTACAACTGTTAGTGCTTCATGAATCAAAATGATTCTTATCCATAAAGATAAGGAATGAAGAACCTAAGGAGTTGATGAACAGAAATGAAATGTGCTCTGGGCAGCCACACCTTCTCTGATGAAAAGCTGTTTTCTTTAAACACCTACTTACCACAATGCCGTGCATTTTCTGTCGCTCCCTTGCCTCAGTAAACTTAGGTGCAGAATCACACCAATAAATACGCAATTCTGCTATGGATTTGAACAAGCGACAAAATGAAATCAATTCTGAAAATCCTTTTCTAAGTTTTACTCCATTGCATAGGCCAAGAGTATTATGTTATACTCATAGAATCATAAACAGTATCTTGCTTTGATTCCACAGTGAAATTTCAGACTAATCTGTTGGTCCAAGTTCTGTTATGTTTTCAATATGCACTAAAAACGATTCACCAAGATAAATATAATTGTACACTAGTACTCTCACATAAAACATCCAGTGCATGCCAATACACATGGATACAGTCTGGATACAGGGAGTCAGTGTACGCTAGCAGAGGTTATTACTATGTAGTCTTTAAAAGAGTATTATTAATATGTTCATGAAGTCTTATCTTTTTAGTCTGTGAAAACATGCTAAAAGTATATTATGATCTTAATTAACCTTTATTTTAGCAAATCTTCAATTACATTGTTCCATCCTGGGTTCCTCTTTCATATTTCCTTTTCTTTCAAGTAATTCTCTCATCCGAGAAGTGAAAGTTTCTCAATCAGATGTTTACAGATACGAATGTTTTATAATAAGCTGTGGCATATCTTTAGTGCCATCTCCTAGCGCGTTTCAAAACTGGTTCTCCCACATTCTCCTTAACTGTCAGTTTATGCTTTCAGATATTTTTGTAAGATGCTCAGATAGAGCTGATGTTGGCCAAATACAGCTCTCCTCAGGCATTTCTCCCCTTTTCAAGCTGTAAGGAACATTTCTTAGAGCTCCACGCCTGGCTAGTGATCATCACCCTGGCTCCCGTCTGAAATGGAAATATCCCTGCCCCTCCCTCCCTCACCATATCACCGACACCCAAGTCGAAGACACAGGCTTTTTTCCACTCACCTGGCTTGCAAAAGCCCTGGGCTAACAAAGAAGACATTATTTTCGTAGCGCAGAAAGATTTAGACACAAAAAGACCTGAACGTTAAGACTCGTTTTAAATTCCAGGCGCTTCACTGATAACCGTTTCCGTACTGGGGCTGGGTGCTGCTGTGCCGTCTCTGCCACAGCACGTAGGACCGGCTGCTGCCGAAACGCCCTCTTTCCCAGAGGAGTCACTCTCTTCATCAACAACTTCAGGCATGTTTATACCAGGAAAACGGTACGAGGGAATCCTTAAAGTCTGTCCAAACTTCATATTTCATATCTCTGTTGCCATCTAGTCGAAGAGCAAGATTGCAGCTCCACCCACCTGCCTCTTCTTCTCTCCTAGTGTTTGCTGCCCTTCCAGTGCTCCGCAGCGCTTTGTTCCCGGTAGAACTGTGTCCTTCAATGCGATCTAACCTTCTGAGGAGGCCTGGAGAACAGACCATGATTTTCATAGTAGGTTCGGCACATAGAACCACAGCAAAACTGGAATGAAACTTGCTGCGAGATGGCCTCTGCTGCCAACTTCGTTCTTTAAATACAGAGCAAGGGGAGGGCCGTCCGGTGGCCCAGCGGTTAAGTGCACACGTTCTGCTTCTGCGCCTGGGGTTCCCCAGTTCGGATCCCTGGGGTTCGTTGGTTTGGATCCCAACTGCGGACATAGCACCGCTTGACAAGCCATGCTGTGGCAGGTGTCCCACATATAAAGTAGAGGAAGATGGGCACGGATGTTAGCTCAGGGCCAGTCTTCCTCAGCAAAAAGAGGAGGGTTGGCAGCAGTTAGCTCAGGGCTAAACTTCCTTAAAAAAAAATACAGAGCTAGGAACATCAGTACGAACTCATGTTTAGCTTAATATAAACACAGATAGGTAAATATAGGAATAAGTAGATATGTGTTATACAAAGGCTTAGGATTGAAGGAGATTAGGACATGCCACCCCAAAATATGCCGCTTTGGAACACTGATTATTTTGAGCTGAAGGCACCTGAAAAACAGTGAATGCAGGGAGAGGCTGTCTCTGAACTCCCCTTATCTGCCTAAAGACAGATCCTCCAAGAGGAATTCAATCGTCATCAACCCCCTCCCTGGGAGTCTCATCAACCAGGGAAGAGATGAGACTAGAAGTCGACACCACAGCCAGACAAACTGTCACAAACCATCGTACCTCCCATCTAGTCTTCTAAGAGCCCATCATCTTTCCTAAAAATCAGGTACGGTCCCCTCAATTGCCTACAGCCCCACTCCCCTTCCCCATTCTAATGGTATAGAAGTTCTCAAATCTTACTGATTTGGGGGAATATTCACTTTTTTTTTCCTGTGATGCTCCTGTGCATGTAATATTGAAAATTAATAAATTTGTATAATTTGTTCCTGTTAATCTGCCTGTTGTCAATTTATTTCACAGGCCCAGCTATCGAATCTAGGAGGTTGAAGGGAAAGTCTTTCCTCCACTCCAGCATACACTCATATATTTCCAAGCTGAGAGCACCCACAAGTAAAAACACCCCAGAAGTCACCAGCACCAGGCCTTTGTTTCTGACACCATCCTCTAAAAACAGGAGCCCAGGCTCTCGGGAGAAGTGGCCGATTCTAGGGCTGGGCAGGGAATAGACTAGATGAGCCTGGGATATCCTGCAGTGCCAGAAAGTAAGGAAGTGCTGAAATATCACTCACACTCACACACACAGATGGGGTATAGGAGCCAAGTGAAAGAGCTCCCCATGACCAAAGCTGGGATAATTGGAGCAAGAAAATATGTAAAGTAGTATTGGATTGTAACCCAAAGTATAAAATAAATATCCCTGAGTTCTAATATAAGTAAATGATCAAATTAATAAATTAAGGGAGGAGAATAGACAAATCTCCCATACAGAAGAATTCCAAATAACATGTAGATACTGCTCTCTCCAAACGGTGGAGCATAACTCCCCACCCCTTAAACGTGGGATTTACTTTCCAAAGAGCATAGTAGGGGGGTAACTGTATAGTGGAGAAGCCTGACAAACTCCACCTCAGCCAGGTCGTCAAGGTTAATATCATGCGTGATAAGTCATGCTGACAGCACGGCCCCTTGACAGGATATGGTGAGAATGTTACTTTCCATCTGTGGTCTTCCTCTCCAGAAACCATAACTCCAGGCTAATCATGGGAAAAAACAGCTGAAAAACCCAAATTGAGAATTATTCTACAAAACATCTGACTGGTACTCCCCAAAACTGTCAAGGTCATCAAAATCAAGGAAAGTCTGAGAAACTGTCCCAGACAAGTGGAGTCTAAGGTGACATGATGATTGACTGTAATGTGACATCCTGGAAAGGATTCTGGAACAGAAAGAGAACATTAGGGAAAACTAAGGAATTCTGAATAAAATATGGATTTTAATTAATAATGTATCAATATTGGCCCTTTGTGAGAAATGTGCTATACTGTAAGCATAAATTTAAGACGTTCACAATAAGAGGTACTGGATACTGGATATACAGAAACCCTATGTACAATCTTTGCAACTTTTCCACAAATATAAAACTATTCTAAAATTCAGTGTATTTTTTAAAAGAGTAACTTAACAAATTCCACCTGAACTGTTAGCCAGGTAGTAACTAGGTATTATCCCCTTTACTATAAATGTAATTTGTGTTATCAGCCAACATGAGTTTCTAATGGCTTCTGCTTTTTCTCATCCTCTTTTTTTAATACATTATTTTACAGCAATTTAAAATTCATGTTAACTCACTCTCCTTCGAAAAATTATTGATCTGTAACTTTCCGTGTGAGCATTTGACTGTTTCATAATGTTCCAGGGGTGGGGGAAAGAATAGGAACCTAAATGTCCTAATACAAAGGAATTAGCTCACACTCAAGAGAGCCTTTGAGTTTGACATATACTCCCATACTTCTGGAGGTTCCGGCTGGGTGTGGGCTGTGCCTCCAGCACGCCCTGGAAGCAGGCAGGCTGTGACAGCGACAGAGAGCCTGCTGGCTCAGAGGTCCTGAAGAGCCTCCACACTGCTGAGTATTCTGATCTGCTCAGGACAGACCAAACTGGAACACTGCCCCCATTCCCCACTGACCCCCCAGAAGCGTCTTAGCCTTGGAGCCAGTCTACCCAGGAGAGTCCCTAGGCTGGAAATATCCTAAAAAGTCTTTCCAGGGCTGCTTCCCAGGTTGGTATCAGTGTGGCCCTGTGGCCTCAGAGGACCCTGAAGAGGAAGCATGAGGCAGGGGCGGGGCCTGCAGCCTGGCAACCTCCGTTTGCTGTCACGCCTGGCTGTGGGGGCATCCTCAATATATCTGCACTTCCCTAAGAGGCCCTCTCAGGGGAAAAGAACAGGTGCTGGGTGCTTTCCGGAGTGTAAGGCTTACAAGGTTTGATAACTGCTTCTGACAGCAGCACCTGTTCCCCTCTCATTACGAGATCTTCTGGCTCGTGAGAATTTGAAAACATTTCTGCCTGAATATCTCCAGGATGCTCTCTCTTACTTTTTGAAGGTCGGCTACTCTACCTATCCAATGGTGATTATGAAAAATGTCTGTACATTGAACAGGTGACAAAACAGAGAAAAAGGAATGGCACTTGCAGTCTCTTGCTGACTCCTGCCCTATAAGAATCAGGCTGCTCCCTGGTTTCCTGTTTGTAAATGCTAATTTAATTTCACTCTCAAAAAGGTAAAAAACATTATCAGATAGGGTTTAAAGACATTTTGACTTTCGTTAAATATTATATTTAAATTAATTTGGTTATATTTATATATTAAATTTATATATACATTTATTATGAATATTTATTATATTTATTTAATTTTTTATATACACTTTCCAGGAGATATAGTAAGGTGTCAACAGTGGTGATCTCTGAGTGGTGGGCATTGTTTCTATTTAGCCATTTTTGCTTAGTTTATTTTCTCCAATGCACTAATAATTAAAGGCTTGTTTTTAATCTATGCTAATTTATACACTCAGTGTATTACATTTCTCTGCCTTCTACCTGTTCCCTGCCTGGCGGAAAAGTGGCTTTTTAAAGAATAATCTATTTAATGAAATAGAAAAGTTGGAAAAATACATACTAAGAATGTTAATAAACTGAGTTTCTATCAATCAATAAAATGCTTCTCGAAGTTTTCCATGAAGTGTTGGCTTTCGAGATGGAAATTTCCCAACTATTTTCACTTGCTACTATAAAAATTGCATGAGTGGTCAGGCCTGAACACAGGTGAGAAAACGTGCTGATACCTGGATGACAAAAAGGATAATAAGACCCAGATGGTGAGCTGTTTTCTTTACACTGCACCTGAGCCATGGGGCCCGAAGTGCTCCAAAGGCGATGTCATAATTGATTGTTGGGAAAATAAGCTTCGTGTCACGGAAAGGTCAGATATAACATGCAAAACGATGTGAACTGAGAACTTGTTACTTGAACTGCCAATTACTTTGAACCTAAATTTTATACGTTATTTGTTCAACTGTTTTCATACCTGAGATCAGTAATGAAAGTTTAAATTCTGGAATCCCCGAAAACAGGCTTCAGAATGTCCCCTACCCCTGCTGCTCCTCCACTCCCACCATAACAGGACGCCAGGCAGGAGAGGAATAATTCCAAACCAAGGCCAGGACAGGTGCCTTCTGAAGCCCTCTTGGGTCAGCTGCTGGAGCAGTCCTGGGTTTTTTTCCCTCAAATTGGCAATAATGCTTATTTTAAGCTAACTAATCAAGTAAAGATCAGGACCAAAATTCTTATTTCTTAAGTCTTAATTCTTCCCTCTGGGAAAATTCAAAGTGCCTGGCAGACCTGCTCGGCGAGACTTTGCCACATTCTGGATAGCCTGAGAGTTAGGTGTGGCAGCAGAAACGAAACCTGGCCCAGCTCTCCAGGGACTTGCTAAATCTCAGGGTAATGGCCTATCCACCAAACCCTATCACTGCTTCTCGCATTTCTTTTCATGTAAACTTGTGTAGAACTTGTTTAAACACTGCAAACATTAAAAACAAGCTTAAATACAGATTTTTAGAAGTTTTTATAACTTTTTTCAACATTTTTTCAAAACAACGGTCAAAGCAAAATTTTCTCATCTATATGTTATCCAGGTATTTGCATACGGAAAAGAAAGAACCCTTTGGGACATGATTTGTGACTTCACATGGCATTTATCTTCTGTACTGAGATGTTTTGTTTTGTTTTGTTTTAGTTTCTTGGCAAGATTTGGGAGGTCTGCTTTTTCTGTTGAATCACTCAGTCCACAAACACTTATTAAACACCCATGATCTGCAAAGCAGTGCAGGCACTGCACGCTCTAAGAAACAAATTATAAGGCCTGGTACTTACTATCAAAGAGTTTATAATCTAGTTTATATCAAATAAATCTAGTTATATCCAATCTAGTTATATCAAAAGTAAACATGAAAATTTTAATAGCAATAGCAAGACATAAAAACAGGTTGTAAATTCAATTTTGTGGTTGAAAATGATGAAGTTAGAATACTACAGTTATGCCCCACATCACGACGTTTCAGTCAACAACAAACCGCATACATGACGGTGGTCCCATAAGATTAGTACCATTTAGCCTAGGTGTGTAGTAGGCTACACCATCTAGGTTTGTGTAAGTGCACTCTATGATGTTCCCACAACAGGCTCCCCTAACGACACATTTCTCAGAACATATCCCGTCCTTAAGTGAAGCATGCGTTATATGGGGGAATGACATTAGCAAAATGCTGACATAAGAATTTCTAGTGCTTGTCCCCCCTAGAAACATCCATTTGAACAATTATGCTGCACAAAAATACCTTCACAAGAGCCAAGGATTCCAGGTGATGGATTACAGCACCTGGGTGAAGCACAGAAATAAGACGCACTGAGGAATAGGAAAGAGATTCACATTATCCCATCCCTCTTCCCTGGAGCCAGGGCTCCTGAGCATGGAGAGTGACACCCTCCCCGTGGAAGCAGAGTGAGTGAGCACCCAACTTTACTGCAGACCCCAGAGCCAGCCCGCCCCAGCAGCAGGCTGCCTCCCTCGGCCCTAGGTGTCTCCCTGTGGTTTCCTGTGAACCCAAGCCCCTGGCTCACCCCAGTGCCTACTCTCTCCAGCAGCCCCAGGTGACTCCTGAGCCCCCAGGCAGCTCCTGCAGCATCAGTCTCCCGCTCACCCCTGTGCCTGCCAATTCTCAAGTCCCAGATGGCTCCTGTGGCCCCACGGGCTCTCCATTAGCCCCTGCAAACGAAGGCTCCCAAATGGGCCCAGCGCCAGGCCAACCACCACAGACCCAGGCTTTCAAGCTATCTCAGTACCAGGCTGGCTCCGCGCCCCAGGCCCCAGCCCACTCCAGCGCCAGGCTCGACTTTGCAGACCTAGACTCCAGCTTACCCTCCTTGGAGACACTAACCTAGTTTCCTCACCTACTGTTAGAAGTTAGAGTTTTAGCTGCTCTCCTATGCACTTCTGGAACCAGGAGCCATTGCCCTCCTCATGTAGAATGAAGACACAGGTATCACCAGGTAGGGAGACAACGGGATATCTGCATCTGGTTTTTTGTGAGCCCAGAACCACTCACATTCATAAAGCTGCATAAATCAGCGTAGAGCAAGGACTCTAACAAAATAAACCCGGGTCTAAATCCTAGCTTTCCGAGCTCCTAACTTCTGACCTCTCCGTTCTCTTTGTTATACCTTGTTGAGACGTTCTGAGGACTAGAGATAACGAGCCTGGTTTCTTATAAATGCCCGATACCAGATGGGTATTATTTTCTCAGTCCTTGACCTATTTGCTTATGTCTGTATTACCTGAACTCCACCAGATTTGCTGTTTGCAACCTCCTAACAGCTCAGTGAGACCCAGTCTTGACTCCCTACCAGCCAGTCCTGAGCTGAGTCTGTCAAAGGGGGGGAGATTAAGAGCAGGTCCTTCACTTCAGAGTCACAGACAGATAGAAACCGAAAGGTGCACTGTTATTGAGCTATGTGCTACTGAGCCAACAAAGGTAGGCAAAGAAATATGATGACCTAGAATCTGTCTTCAGAGCCAGCCTTGATGGTCTAGTGGTTAAAGTTTGGTGCTCAAACACTTTGGCGGCCGGGTGGCAGAACCACACACACATGTTGTCATGCTATGGCTGCAGCTCACACAGAAGAACCAGAACAACCTACAACTAGAAAATACATCTGTGTACTGGGGCTGTGGGGAGGGAAGAAAAACTTCCTTGAGCTTCATTTGCCATTAGTCATTGCATCTCTCCCCCCAGGGATCTTTCTTTCTCATTCTATCAATCTTTCTGAACTAAAATCATGGCCTTACAAGCTGAGAGGGATATTGGAGACTATCTAGTTCAGCTGCGTCATTTTAGAAGTGAGGAAAGTATGGTTCAAGTTACTAAAATAACTCGCCCAAGTGAACCCAGCTTCCTCTGTTCCAGATCTGAGGTTACCACCTAGGTCTCGAGGCTCCTGGTCACAGCTTGTTCCACACCTCCCCTGTGCCTTCATATCACAGCTGAAAAAAATGTCTACAACTCAGTGATATGCTGGGAGAGTGCTTACAGAATTTTTTGTTTCTTAGTATACGTGATAAAGATTAAGGATGCATTAAATATGATTGTCTTTATACATTTTAAAGACAAATGTCTTTTAAAGACAAACGCAATTTTAAAGAGAAAATTTTAAAATTGTAACAAATATTTAGATGATCTGTTTTTTCTAATCCAGACAGTGAACATCTAATAATTTTGTCAAGAAATTTCATTTTCTCTAACACCATCACAGATGATCAAATGTTACAGAACTAAACTACTGGTAAGGGAAATGGTACAATGAGAAAATTAATTTTGTGGGTAAAAATCCTCCTATTGTGAAAGGATGAAATAGTCAATAGTGAAAGGAAGGAAGGAAGGAGTAGAAAATGCTTACTTATTCAGAAACGGTTTAACTCTACTTCAGAAAGATTTCACAGTAAAGTATCAGGAACAAATTCCAGAAAGTCAAATTTATCAGTGCAAACAAAAGAAGAAATATTCGCAATTTCTCTGTATATTTGTAGGCTACACAATACTGAGAGTGAAGTCGTTAAACATTAAGCCCCTAGAAAGTGTTAATAGTATTGCACAGTCAGGATAATGATGCTCATGTTTCTGCCCCATGAAGAAATCCATTGTTAGCTAAGCCTCCATCAAGAAATTAGTCTTTCTGCCAAAAGAAACAAAATTTAAAACACCTTCTTCAGGGGCTGGCCCCGTGGCCAAGCGGTTCAGTTCGCCCGCTCCACTGCAGGCGGTCCAGTGTTTCGTTGGTTTGAATCCTGGGCGCGGACATGGCACTGCTCGTCCCACATGCCACAACTAGAAGGACCCACAACGAAGAATATACAGCTATGTACTGGGGGGCTTTGGGGAGAAAAAGGAAAAAAATTACATCTTTAAAAAAAAAACAAAACACCATGAGAGGCAAAACGTTCCCTTGTGGGGTGACTAGAGATCTTTTACAGAGCGTACTGCAGAAGGAAACTTTCTTAGGAAGGCCAGTTATAAAAGTTCAATAGTCAAAGTGAATTTGGAACATACAAAAAGAGACTGATAATTCTATAAAATAATAGGAAGAGGATAGGCTCAATAGAAGTGGAACAAACAAAAAAGAAAAATAAACCATATTTGACGAGAAAGGAACCATTGTCTTAAACCATCATGATTTACAATTTTCACCAATACCTTAAAAAGGAGGAATTTAAAACACTCATGCAAGTGTGTGTGTGAGGTATCTCTGGAAGATTATGCCATACAGTGATAACAGAGGTTGCTTCTGGGTAGGAAAACCGGGACACAGGAGAGAGAGAAGTAACATTTCACTTTGTATGCTTTTGAACCTTTTTTTTTTTTTTTTGAGGGAGACTGGCCCTGAGCTAACATCCGTGCCCATCTTCCTCCACTTTATACATGAGACACCTACCACAGCATGGCTTTAACAAGCAGTGCCATGTCCACACCCAGGATCCAAACCAGTGAACCCCGGCCGCCAAAGCGGAACGTGCGCACTTAACCACTATGCCACCCGGCTGGCCCCTCTTTTGAACATTTTTATTTTGTTCTATGTGTATGTATTAACTAGTTCTTTAAAAAAAAGTGAATAATTGGGGCTGGCCCATGGCCAAGTGGTTAAGTTCCCAAGCTCTGCTTTCTCTGGTTCGGATCCTGGCTGTGGACATGGCACCACTCATCAAGCTATGCTGAGGCAGCGTCCCACATGCCACAACCAGGAGGACCCACAACTAAAATATATGATTATGTACTGGAGGGCTTTGGGGAGAAAAAAGGAAAAATAAAATATTTTAAAAAAAGTAAATAATTTTTAAATGCATATATATAATATATAAAAGGATGCATACCAACATGTTAATAGTGGTCATCTCTGAAAGAGAGAGACTGGTTGTGGTTTTTTTCTTTTGTATTTTATAGTTTTCAAATTTCCTACAATAAATGTATATTAATCTTATAATCACAAAAATTCACATTTTTAAATTTCTGTAAAAACATGGAAAAAATAATGAGTAACCAATGAATCAAAATAAATAAAACCAGTAACATCAATATTCCCACGTTATAGTATTAGTACTTGCACATAATTTCACTTAAGTCAACAATATAGAAAACTAAATATAGTTCTCATAAAGCAGTATTCATTGTCAACTAACCTCCTTTGTCTTCTTCATTAATTCCACATCTTAACCCACCAGGTTTTGGTAAAAATACTTGAACTAAGTGGTCCCTACCCCTGGATATTTGGGTATCTAGGAGGTACAAAACTGAATATGCGGCGCTCCCCAAATGCTTTAACATGGCTAATTTCTGCATACTACCTACTCAGGACTGGCCCTAGAGAAGCAGATGCAGCGAATATAAGAATAACGCACAAATTATAATTTCACGCACAAAATATCTTTAAAACTTTCATATCTATACCTGCTAAAGTCTTGGATGAATAGATGACATGAGAAAGTTTTTAAGTTTTTCATTATGAAATTTATCCAAAGAAAATATACAAATGGCCAATAAGCACCTGAAATGATACTCAACATCATCAGTCATTAAAAAATAAAAATGAAAATCACGAGATACTGGTTCACGCTACACACGTTGGTGAGGACGTGGAGAAAGTGGGACCCTCACATATGGCTGATAAGAAGGTAAAATTGTGCAGTGGTTTGGAAAGCAGTTCAGTAGTTCCTCAAAAAGTTAAGCATAGAATTTCCGTATGACCCAGCAGTCCCACTTCTACATGTATACCCAAGAGAAACGTGAACACACGCCTACGCAAGAACTCACACGTGAACGTTCACAGCAGTATTATTCATAATAACCAAAAAGTAGAAACAACCCAAATGTCCATCAGCTGATGGATGGCTAAACAAAATGTTGTATATCCACACAACGGAATATTAGCCATAAAAAGCAATGTAGTGCTAATGCATGCTACGACATAGATGAACCTTGAAAACATTATGCTCAAGAGAAAGAAGCCAAACACAGAAGACCACACATTGGATGATGACATTTCTATGAAACGTCCAGAGATAGAAGGCAGATTAGTGGTTGCCGGGGGTTGAGGGGAGGTGAGAATAAGAAGTAATGGCTAATGAGTACAGAGTTTCTTTTGAGGGTGATAGAAACATTCTGGAATTAGTGGTGATGGTTCCACAGTCTTGTGAATATGCTAAAAACTACTAAAGTGTACATTTTAAAGAAGTCAATATTATGGTATATGAATTATATATCAGTTATTTTTTAAAATTTCATCATGAGCTCCATGCCCAAGGTCAGTGTATCAACTTGGTCAAGTTTATTGACCCCTGGGGTAGGGTTAGGGTTAGTCTTTGGCAGCTTATATGAACATGACGAAAGTCTGATTTCTAATATCCATCAATCCACCTCCTTCTATATTTTACACACATATTATGCAATCTGTATTTTAATTACTATAAACTAAACATTATTATGACTGATTTTAAAATTAGAATCCTTTTCAATATACTGCATACTGTAGTTATTAAATTTGTATGTGTTATTGAAATATTTCACTGAAAACATCTAAATCCTCTTGGTTTTTCTCCTGAGTTATTTGGTTATTTGTTAATATAATATTGTAAGAGGACAGTAGAATTGCTGAAGAACAGCTCTTGACCCCTTATTTCCCTCTTCCTCCCCTACACACATGGAGTACTCATGGTTTTAATTAAAAGTGTTAAAGTGTTAATTAAAATGTTTTTATTTAGCATCTCACTAGGAAATTTTTTATGCCAGTAGACTTTATCTTACAATACTGAATTAGTTATCTACTGCTGCATTACAAATTACCCCAAATCATAGTGACCTAAAACAAAAACACATTATCTCATGGTTTTTGTGGGTGTGGAATTTCAGAGCAGCTTAGCTGGTTGGTCTGGCTCATGAGCTCTCGTGCAGTTGCTGGAGCCGCCTTCATCTGAAGGCCTGACTGAGACGGGAGGATCCGCTTCTACAATAGCTCACCTATGTGGCTGTTAGCAGAAGGCCTCAGTTCCTCACAGCACACAGAGCTATTTGATGTATTCTCAAAACCTGTTAACTTGCTTACTCTAAAGCCAGTGACCCAAGAGAGAGAATGAAGAGAAAGCCACAATGCCTTTAATGATCTAGTCTTGGGAGTCACACATCATCATTTCCACTATAGTCTATTCATTAGAAGTGGGTCTCTAAGTCCAGCCTGCACTTAGGAAGAGAGGCATGAGCTCCACCTTTGGAAGAGAGGAATGGCAGAGAATTTGTGGACATATTTTTGTCTCCACAATCCCCTTTGAAACCAATTGATCAGCATGAGTATAATTAAAGCATTAAAAATAAACCTCATGCCTGTATTAATTTGGCTCCAAATTTCACTTGACTAATTTTGGAAGTTCTATGATAGGATTCTAATTCTTTCATCTGGAAAGTTTTCTCTCTATTTCATATATCACTATTTCTTTAAGAAAAAGTCAAGGATTAACAATAAAAGCAATTTGACAGAGACTATTAATTCTCATCAAATACGCATGTACTTCTGTATATTTCACACCCTTTCCTACAGTTAGTTAGGTTGGGGCCATATATCAAGTTCTGGCCAATAAACTGTGAGTGGAAGTAATAAATGGCACATCCATGCTGAAACAGGAGCTGAGTTGCCTTTTCCTCGCCCTCTCTTCCCATTCCACAGCAATCTTGAACAGCACGTGTTGCAGTTGGTGGATCTACAAGAAGGAAGATGTCCCATCATTATACCATGTTGGGCATGAAAAGTAAACACTTGTGTTAAGCCATTAAAATGTGCGGACTAATTTTTTATCCAGCATAGCATAGCATAAAGTGACTAACTCATACTGGTAACACTTCAAATATTTAAAAGTACAATTCTGTTATGTCCTAAGCAAACGTTTTTATCCTTATTGGAAATTAAGATATTCCCTTTCAAGAGTAAATAAATGCAACTAACACCAGAACATTTAAATCCAGTCAATGTAGCCTCATGCTGAATCCCAGTTAACTGTGATCTCATTGTAGACCCAAAGAAAAATAACCTCCGGTACGAAGAAACTTTGAGGAAGAATTAATGATGGCAATTCAATCTCAAGAAAGCCCGGAGAGGAAGAGAAATGGTAAAAGAAGTTCACGACTTTACGTTGAATTCATGCTAAACTGAAACTTCATAAAGCTGAATCTAAGACTTAAAAAATAATTCATGGAAGAAAATACCAGTTAAATAAGCATATCCCTAATCTTTGGAGGCTAAAATCTGAGATAGATAATGTTTTACGTATGACAAGACCTAGGGCTGTTTACATACTAAACAATCTAAAAAACTGAATTCCTAAATCCAATGATTATCATTTAGAAATCTCGTCTCGTGTGTCTTTTGGTGCAACAGAAGACAGCTGAATAAAGGACTGAAGAGGGGGCCAGGTCCTGTGGCCGAGTGGTTCAGTTCATGTGCTCTGCTTTGGTGGCCCAGGGTTCCGCCAGTTTAAATCCTGGGCACGGACATGGCACCACTCACCAAGCCATGCTGAGGCAGCGTCCCACGTGCCACAACTAGAAGGACCCACAACTAAAAATACACAACTATGTACCGGGGGACTTTGGGGAGAAAAAGGGAAAAAAAATAAAATCTTAAAAAAGTTTAAAAAAGGAGTGAAGAGGATGACGTTGCTCGAAAGAACAAATGAAACAATTGGGAATTAAGAAAACTAACAACAAAGGAAAAGCAGGAAAGACTGGTAAATTGGTAAGAGAAAGGGGGAGCCAGATTATTTCAAATAAAGAAAAGTAAGTACTGATAATGAATTCAATCCCATTCAAAAAGAAAAAAGGACCAGTGAGTTTATTTCGTGTTTTACCTGCAGGTGGCAGCTCCTGCTAAATGCAGAATGGGACGTTCCTGAGTGTTTCTGCACTGTCCTCACAGGCAACGCTGAGAACCGAACCCAGAATCCTGAGAACCAACCCAGGCTCTCACTTGAAAAGGAAAAAGAAGCCAAAATTGTATTTCAGTCACTTCTTAGTAAAGTACTAAAGTAGAAATTTTTCAAAACAGTTTTAATTCTAAGAAAAATACATAACAAATATCTTCCAGGGGTATAATAGAAACAAAATAACAAATATATGTATATTTCTTCCAATATAGCAATTCTCAGTTACTTCCTGAACTTCTTGGGGTTGTATCCTGTTTTGCTTTGTTCTCTAGTTTTTGTGAGTTTTGAATTGTCGGAACTCACTTGTATACTCTAGGCCAGATTGAAATGCCAGGATTGGGCGATGGCACATAACAGATACCAATCATATAAAAAATGTTAAAGATGCACAAAGGCCACAGTGTATTTTTCCAAGGAGATATATATATATATATGTATATATATGTATATATAGTATATTTCAAGGAGACATTTATATATATATATAAAGTGTCAGGAGGGGTATTGGAAGGACATGTATTACACACATTGATTCTAGTGTCTATGGAGGAGAAGGAATGGGATTAGGGATAGAAGATAAAAGGAGGAAAATAAAGTAGATTTAGATTTACCCTTAAGTATTTCATAGTTTTTGTTGTTTTGGTAATTAGCTAATTTTATTTCAATTTCCAATTGCTTGTTGTTAGTATATATAGAAATCTGGTTGATTTTTGTATATTGACCTTATATCCTGAAATTTTGCTGAATTCACTTATTGACATTAGCATTTTTTGTAGATTCATTGGGATTTTTTAGGGACATGATCGTATCATCTTTCAATAAAGACAGGGAATGCCAATTGCCTATCCGCATACCTATTATTTCTTTCTTTTTTTTTTTTTTTTTTGTCTTATTTCACCATCTAAGACTTTGGATTTCATAGAAATGGTGAGAGCTGACATCCTTGCCTGGTTCTTGATCTTAGCAAGACAGTATTCATTCTTTCATTATTTTTTTATTTTTATTTATTTATTTTGGTGAGGAAGATTGTTGCTGAGCTAACATCTGTGCCAGTCTTCCTCTACCTTATGTGGGACGCCGCCATGGCATGGCTCAATGAGCAGTGCCAGGTCCATGCCTGGGATCCAAACCCTTGAACCCCAGACCACCAAAGGGGAGCGTGCAAACTTAACCACTACACCACCAGGCCGGCCCCACACTCTTTCATTATTAAGTATGGTGATATGATGATAGCTGTAGGTATTTTATAGACTCTCTTTTTCAAGTTGTGAAAGTTCCCTTCTATTCCCAGTTTGCTGAAAAATTTTATCATGCATGGATGTTAAACTTTATCAAATACGTTTTTCTGCCTCTATTGAAAGGATCTATGGATTTTCCTTTTTAGTCTCTTGATAGGGTGAATTACACTGATTAATTAGTAAATATGAACCAAGCTTACATTCCTGGGGTAATCCAAGTTGGTTATGATGTATTATCCTTTTTATATGTTACTGGATTTGGTTAGCTAATATTTTGCTGAAGATATCTGCATCCATGTTTATGTGGTATATTGGTCTTAAATTGTCTTTTCGTGAAACGTCTTTGATCTTGCAATCAGAGTAATGCTGGTCTCATGAAATGACTTGGGATGTGTTCCTTTTTCTTCTATTTTCTAAAAGAGTTTGAGTAGAATTGGTGTATTTCTTCCTTAAATATTTGGTAGGATTTCCTAGTGAAGCCATATGAGCCTGGAGTTTTCTTTGTGAGAAGGTTTTTAACTACAAATTCAATTCCTTTAATAGATAGGACTATTCAGGTTACTTTCTCTTCTTCAGTGAACTTTGGTTGTTTGGATGTTTCAAGGAATTCTTCCATTTCATTTAAGTTATCAACTCTATCGGCATAAAGTTGTTCAAAACATTCACTTATTTTTCTTTTAATGTTGGTGAGATCTGTAGTGATATCCTTTATTTCATTTCAGATATTTGGAATATGTGTCTTTTCAATTTTTTTCTTGATTAGTCTGGCTGGAGGTTTACCAATTTTATTTATCTTTTCAAGGAACCAGCTTTTTGTTTTATTGACTTTCTCTATACAGATGGTCCCCAACTTACGATCGGTCAACTTACAATTTTTCAACTTTACAATGGTGCAAAAGCAATACGCATTCAGTGGAAACTATACTTCAAATTTTGAATTTTGATCTTTTCCCAGGCTGGCAATATGGATGCAATACTCTCTCCTGATCCTGGACAGTGGCAGAGAGCCGCAGCTCCGAGACAGCCGTGCAGTCACGAGGTGAGCAACCAACAGACTTACGGATCGTTCTGTAACCCATCCAGCCATTCTGTTTCCACTTTCAGTACAGTATTCGGTCAGTTACATGAGATATTCAACACTTCACTATAAAGTAGACTTTGTGTTAGATGGTTTTGCCCAACTGCACGCTAATATAAGTGTCACAAGCACATTTAAGGTAAGCTAGGATAAGTTAGGCTGTTCGGTAGGTTAGGTGTATTAAATGCATTTTTGATTTACCGTATTTTCAAATTTTATGATGGGTTTATGGGGATATAACCCCATCGTAAATCGAGAAAGATCTATCTTTCTCTTTTTCTTTCTTCACTGATTTCTCTTCTTATCATCATTTCCTTCCTTCTGCTTATTCTGTTCTTCTTTTCTAGTTTCTTAAAGTAAAAATTTAGACCATTGATTTGAGAATTTTCTTTTTTTTGATAAAGACATTTAATGCTAAACATTTCTCTCTACCAACTGCTTTAGATGTCTCTTTTAGGCCAAATATAGTTGAGTCTTGTTTATAGATTCAGTCTAACAATGTCGGCCATCCATTTGGGGTGTTTGAAGCATTTATATTTAATGTACTTATTTATATGATTGAATTTTATACCTACCACCCTGCTATTTATTTCCTTTTTCCTCAGCACTGGACTGTCATTGTTTCTTACTTGATGGGTAGCTTATGGTGGGATGGAGAAGGTTCTCATTTCTCCTTGGCCATTCTCAGCCTTAGACAGGCCATGTGTTCCCAGGGCCTTGGGTATGGGCTTTCCCAGTGTTCTTGCCCCTCCTTGCTCCAGGAATCAAATTCTTGGGAGTTTTGGACTAGAGAGAGTTTTCTGCCCCTCCTCCAGAAGGATACTGCTCTTCTTGTTACTCAGTGCAAGACTCACGGTTGGGGCAGAGAGGTTTCCTGCTTTTCCTTTTGCTTTTACCCCTCCCTCAGCAGTATTTTACCTTTGCCTGGACTCTGGGAGGGAGTAGAAGTGTTTCCTGCCCCTCCCCCAGCAGTTTACAGCTTTTGCTCTGCGTGTGAGAAAAGTCTATAAAGTGGACAGACTTTCACGTCTGTGTTCCACCGAGGGGCATGCTCTCAGGTCTCCTGGATATCCTGAACCCAGTCTTTCTTGTGAACATCAGGAAGAGGCCAATGGAAAAGAACTGACAAATGAACAAGGACTCTAGTATTCCCAAAGATCCTAAACTGTCACGGTAGCCCACGCTCAGCCTTTAAGGATTTGTTAAAACTTTAGCTGCTTTCTTTTTCCTGAATTTATGGTGGCAACATTTTCCTTCTGTGCTCTGTGAAAGGTGAGACAGATTGTATGTACCATTTCTCCTTGGAGGGACTTGTCACCCTTTAGAATTTATCTGTTTGCCTTACAATCTCAGATCTCTCTGATGGGCTCAATAAGTTATCATTCTGTAGATTACCTCGCTTTTTCTGAGTGTTTGGATGGGAGCAGCATTTTTTTGTAGTGGGGGGATGTGCAGGGTGATAGATGAAATACAACCAGCAAAATGCTGATAATTGTTAAATCTGAGTAGTGGCAAGTGGCAATTCATATTCTTTTTTTTCCTAGTCCTATATGTGTTTGAAAAGTTCCATAATAAAAAGTTTTTCAACAATTGTCTGAAGATTGAAACACTTTAGAGATTAGGTTTCATATTCTAGAAATTGCTTTATAATTAATATATATGCTAAAATAGAATAGTCTTTGATAAACTGTGTTTATAAAGTAAAGGATGTCACCTCTGAAAGCAGACGAACATTGGAAACAGTAGTGAGGAATTTCCCCTAATAGTTAACTCATAAGCCGTAATTATTGCACTTGCATCCCCTGACCTCTGCACTTAGCAGTCTTCTTGTTGGCCAATGTTGTTAACTTCACTCAGTGTACAGAAGTTATTTTTCTTGCCAGATGAACTTTGAGTCTTTTTATTACCAGCTATTACAGATACTTGAGCAGATTTCAATCCTGGGAGAAAGGATCCCAATGACAAAGAAATTTTATGAAATACTCCAGCCCTTAATAAAAAGATTCTCCTATTTCTTAAACCTCTCTTTTTTTTTTTCTTTGCACCCCCAATATTCCTCAATTGCCAATCCATTCTCGGTGGTGTAGACCATCCGTAAGGTGCACAGTGTGCGCCAGGCACTGTGGCAGATACTTTTATATATCTTACCTTCACGCCACACAGCTCCTCGCCCATTTCCACAAGTTCTCTTGTTGACCTCATCTGCTGCTCTGCCCTGAATCTTAATACTGGTGTCTCTAGGCCTGACCTTTGTCCACAGGTCTAATGCCACATTTCTGATAGATTTCTGGATTCTTTC
Source organism: Equus quagga (assembly GCF_021613505.1). Taxonomy (NCBI): domain Eukaryota; kingdom Metazoa; phylum Chordata; class Mammalia; order Perissodactyla; family Equidae; genus Equus; species Equus quagga. The sequence goes on from NC_060269.1 coordinate 6,923,951, forward strand.
ATATTGTCCACCCTTGCCCCTCAAATTTGTTATGTCTAACATAGAAAGCATACTATTTATGCCATTCCAGCTGATTTTATATCATACCAAAAATTGTGCTAAAAAATTACCATAGAAAATATTACAATGTATTTCAAGTCACTCTATTGAAAAAATTGTATATATCTCAAACCCTATAAAATTGTATTTTTTAAAGATGTGACATTTATCGCCTATGGGATTGATCTTGCTAAAAGGAAAAAGAAAAGTCTTACCTTTTGAGAAAACAGCTAAAGAATCATCCCAATATATATTAAGTACTCACTATAAGCTGAACGTATGAAAATGTAATTTCTAAAAAGGATGGACTCTCCAGAATATGGGAGAAGAGATCAATAAAAATCATTCTCTGGAGGCCGGCCCGTGGCTGAGAGGTTGAGTTCACATGCTCTGTTTGGTTTGCCAGTTTGGATCTTGGGCACAGACCTATGCACTGCTCATCCAGCCATGCTGTGGCAGCGTCCCACATAGAAGAACTAGAATGACCTACAACTAGGATATACAACTATGTCCTGGGGCTTTGGGGAGGAAAACAAAAAGAGGAAGATTGACAACAGATGTTAGCTCAGGGCCAATCTTCCAAAAAACAAAAAGGTAAATGTTGGATGTTTAAAAAAAAAAAACAGGGGCCAGCCCGGTGGCACAGTGGTTAAGTGCACATGTTCTGCTTTGGCGGCCTGAGATTCACTGGTTCAGATCCCAGGTGCAGACATGGCACTGCTTGGCAAAGCCATGCTGTGGTAGGCGTCCCATATATAAAGTAGCGGAAGATGGGCACAGATATTAGCTCAGGGCCAGTCTTCCTTAGCAAAAAGAGGAGGATTGGCAGCAGATGTTAGCTCAGGGTGAATCTTCCTCAAAAAAAAAAAAAAATTCATTCTCTGAGCTGACATTTACAATGTTAAAGTGTTCCCCCAAATTCTATCAGAAAGACTATAACTGCTCCTTAATTTTATCAGAGAGAATAAATATAAGGATAACTTTTGATATTTTTTATTCTTGTCTACAATGGTGTCATGCTATGCAACTGAAGAGTAATAATCATTATGAAGTCTAAAATAAGAGAGTCAAAGAGCAGTGATTTACCAGTATTTATCCACAAGATACCACAGCAGAGGGTATCTTGGCTGACCAATTCAAACATTTGGGTCAGACTTGCTGTGTCTTTTCTGTGTGTGTGTGTGCTGAGGAAGGCTCGCCCTGAGATAACATCTGTTGCCAATCTTCCTCTTTTTGTATGTGAGCCACCACCACAGCGTGGCCACTGACGAATGGGGTATGTCCGCTCCTGAGAACAGAACCCTGGCTGCCAAAGCAGAGTGCACTGAACTTAACCAGCAGGCTGCCAGGGCCAGCCCTTACTGTGTCTTCATAGTAAGAGACTCTTTTAGTCTGATTATGACTTTCCACAGGCTCACCCAGCCACTTTCGGTTTTTGGTGTACCAAGCGGCCTTTCTCACTGAGAAGAAATACATTCAAAAACCAACTCCCAGATAACTGAAAAATTGAATTCCTGTGCCGCAAAGCCAAGACCTGGGCCTTTAATCAGAGGCAATTGACCCATTTATGACACAGCCCCTCCCTATAGCTGAACGAGTAGAGTCTAGTTTCTCATTCTTCCTCTACGCCTCACAGTCAGCCTCGTTTGTGAAAAATCCTGCTTGGTAGGACCTAACAAAGTGCTCCAATTTTTATTATAACCCTAGAATTTTGCTCTTTATTCAAACAGTAAATACATTTACTTTTGCCTGAAATACTTGAATAAATTTTCCATAAAATATATTTTAAGAAAAACTATCCATGTCATCAAAATACTTGAAAGAATTTGTAAAATAAGAAAAAAACCCATAATTTTGTTATTTTAACACATCCATTATCATTTTTTGGTCTTCTGGTCAAATTGCTTTATGAAAGAGTGACAACAGGTGACAACCCAGCGAGGTATGTATACAGTGGTAAGTTTTTCCTGTAAAGGGCCAGATGGTAAATATTTTAGGCTTTGCAGGCCTTACGGTGTCTGAAGCAGCTACTTGACTCTGCTTTTGTAGCACAAAAGCAGGCATAGACAATACGGAAATGAATGAGTGTGGCTCTACGCCAATTAAACTATTTTTATGAACACTAAAATTTGAATTTCATATAATTTTCATGCATCACAAAATACTATTCTTTTGATTGTTTTTTCAGCATTTAAAAACCTAAAATACAGTCCTGGCTTGTGGGCTGTAGGAAAGTGGGTAGCAGTTTGGATACCCCTGGGCCATAGCTGGCCAGCCCTGTTTAAGACCGTATCTCTAGTTTTGACCTTTGTCCTGAGCTCCACAACCACATTTTCAGCTTTTTCCTGTTCCTCTTGATCTGAACATCCCAACAGCACCTCAAACGAAATCATTTAAAACCTAACTCAGAAGATATGCCTCATCCACACCGTCTGCTTGTCTGAAATATCTTCCTTCTGTTCACAGAACACGGTCTCCCAGTTATCCAGACCTGAAATTTCAAATCATCTTAGAATGATTCACTACCCTTGTCAAGTCCTGTCCTGTCTCAAATATGTCTTCAATGTGCAATTCCTACACCCAGCATCTGAGTTTATGCCTTCATTACTTAGCCTACATTGTTGCCATGGCGCTGTAATTGGTTTCCATGACTCTTAGCATCCCATACTCCAACATGTCTAACACGCTGCTGTCAGAATAATCTTTCTAAAGTGCTGCTCTAATTGTGTCTTTACACTACACTGTTTTAAAACCCTGCGTAACTCTATTGCTTACCTTACTAAATACAAACTCTTCAACCAGCATTCAAGGCTATCCAAAACACTATCCCAAATATCTTTCCAGTCTTGCCTCACTCTGAACCTTTCTTTATTCATTCAACAAGCATTAACAAGCACGCATTAGGAACCAAGGCACTATACTGGATACAAGGCTGAGTAAAAGCCACATGACCTCTGCCTTTCCAGAGTTTAAAGTCTAGTTGTGGAGAAGGACATTAGTCAAATAATCACATAAAAGGTACGAGAATAGGAGCTGGCCCCGTGGCCGAGTGGTTGGGTTCGCGAGCTCCGCTGCAGGCAGCCCAGTGTTTTGCTGGTTCGAATCCTGGGCACGCGGACATGGCACTGCTCATCAAACCACGCTGAGACAGCGTCCCACATGCCACAACTAGAAGGACCCACAACAAAGAATATACAACTATGTACCAGGGGGCTCTGGGGAGAAAAAGGAAAAAAATAAAATCTTTAAAAAAAAAAAAAGGTACGAGAATAAAACTGGCATGGAAGAAGAACATGGAGCAATATTCTCAAAATACTGAAAGAAAAGAACTTCAAACCTAGGATTTTACATAAAACTAAACTATTCTCTACGTGTGTGGCTGAAACAAAGAAACTTTCAGGCATGTAAAGCATCAGAATGTTCATGTCATAAAGAGCCTCTTTGAAAACCCTCCCAGGAGAAGCGCTCCAGCAGTAAGAAAAACGCCTCTGGAGACTTCGAGATCGGTGGGAAGTAAGTCTACTCAAAACGTTGACAGGCTGGATCGTGGCGGTATTTTACAGCTGCATACGTTTGTCAAAGCTTACAGAATTGGACTTGAAATTGTGCAGCTGAGGTATGTCAATTGTACTTCAGTAAAACTGGCAAATATTTGATGGGAAAAATTTTTTAAAGGTATACGCACAAAGTAAAAGAATAAAAGAAACACCTGTGCTGCCAACATCTAGGTTATGAAAAAAAATCGCATAAATAAATGTAATAACATGGCTGTGACTAGTGCTATGAAAAAAGGAACGGGGAGCCTCAAATGACGGTGTTTGGTCGAGTCTGGAGGGTGAGGGGACGCCTCCCTGAAAGAGTCATGCCTAGTCTGGGCACCGAGAGTCCAGTGACTGACAGCCAGCAGTCTGCGGCAATGCTACGTGCCGGGGACTGTTCGACGTGTTTTACAGATATCATTAACCCATTTAATCCTCACAACATTGCTTTAGGTTGGTTCTTTTATTACCCATCCTGTGATATTGTGACTTTTAATAAGAAATAGACATTTGGTCTTCGACCTCGTTTCTGGCACACAGCTCCTAAACCCTTGGGATTTCCTAGGTGATGAGAGTGATAAAGGTGTCTTTGCTGTGAATGAGGTGACTTTTGGACCCCACCTAAGGATGGGAACTGGGTGCCAGGAGAAGCAACCACGCGATTAGAGGGCTGGACCGTTCTGTCCTACCCCCCAACCTCTGGGGAAGGGAGAAGGGCTGGAGAGTGAGATCAATCGCCACTGCTGATGATTTAATCAATCATGCCTGTGTAATGAAGCAGCCATGAAAACTCAAAAGGACAGGGTTTCGAGAGCTTCCCGGTTGTAAACATGTGGAGGTGCCGGGAGAGTGACAACCTGGGGAGGCATAGAAGCTCCAGCCCTTTCCCTGTGCTTTGCTCTGTGTATGTCTTCCGTCTGGCTGTTCCTGAGCTATATTCTTTCACAATAAAATGATGATCTTGTAAGTAAAATATTTCTCTCAGTTCTGTGAGCCACTCTGGCAAATTAATCAAACTTGAACAGGGGGTCAGGGGAACCTCTGATTTATAGCCGGTCCGTCAGAAGCACAGATGACAACCTGGACTTACGATTGGCATAGAGTTAGAGGCATAGGCATTGGAACCTATTTGTAGCTAGTCTGTCTGAAGCACAGGTCCAGAACATTCTGAGTCCCAAAGAGGAAATGTAGCCAGATAATAGGTTATAAATCTAAGTAATATTCACAACATTATGATTATGAGAATCCATGCTTAAAAGGATTACTTTTGTTTAGATTAAGATCTCAGCATCTTCACATTAAGCGTGGTGTTAAATACATTGAAGCTGGGAAGGTTTTCTGATATAGGCGGTGGAGGACCTTTTCTGCTCAGCAGCCTCTCTTTTGGCAGACCCTCACCCGTTCCATATTCATATTTTCAGTCCGCGTAAAGCATGTAGGACTGTCATGACAAGAAAAAGCAATCAAAATACTTCCAGATCATCAGAGATTTCCTATCTGGTCACTAGGAGGAAAGGGGAGGTCTTCTTTTTCTGGAAAAATGACAGGTAAGATGAAGTAGATTTGAAGCCAACAATAGGCATCTTCTTATGGTATTCTTTTTCTGAGAATGAGGTCAGGCAGAGAAGGGCAATCTCAGTGATGGAGAGAGATAAAGAGTCCTAAGGACATCATTTCAACCCTTGTATCTACCTGTGCCTTAAAGCTCCAGCTCCACCACTGAAATTTCCACATATGCAAACCCAAAAAATACGTCTTGTACTTAAGCTTGTATGAGTTGAGTTTCTGTTGTTTGCAACCAAAAGGTCTTGACCCCTACATGGGGGTAGTACATAACATTTATTGCTATTATTATTTAACAATTATTCAGCACCAGCAATACATTGTACAATATAAAACATATGTTTAACATCACAATTCCTATCATCTAGGAACTTATCATTTAAATTAGGTCATGAAAATGAGAAAGATATTCATTTGCCAGGATAGACAGTGAGGTAACCAGAAAGGGAAAGATTGCAATACCACACTGACCCCTGACCTGCTTTTCCTCAGACCTTGCCCTTACCTGTTTGGAGGACAATCTGCAGTAATTTTGCTAGAGTAAGTCAAGCATGAGAAGGTAGAATAGTGTCCAACAGGAGGAAAACTAAATTGCCACATCCTTATAAAACTAGAATTATACAGCAGTAAAAATAAATGAACCACAGCTTCACACATTCACATTGATGAATCTCAAAAACACAATGTTGAGCGATAAAACAATGTCAGAATACTATAAAAACATAAACACTTAACAATATACCGTAAGAAATATATACCTATATGGTAAAACTACAATGAAAAGTGAGGAAATGATAAGATCAATACTCAGATCAGTAGTGACCTTTGGTAGAGAGAGGGATGTGATTGGAGAGGGGTACACAGGTATTCTCAGGGCCATGGTTCATGTTGTGTTGCTTAATGTGGGGTTCTCACACTGGCACATTAGTTTCCATTGCTGCTGTAACAAATTACCACAAATTTAGTGGTTTCAAACAACACAAACTTACTATCGTACAGTTTTAAAGTTCAGAAGTCTGAAATGGGTCTAATGGGGCAAAAATCCAAGTGTTAGCAGAGCTGAGATCCTTCTAGGATCTAGGGGCAAATATGTTTTTCAGCTTTCCATCAACTAGAAGCTGCCACATTCCTTAATTTGTGGCCACATGGCTCCAACCTCTGCTTCTGTCATCCCATCTCCTCTGATTCTGGACCTTCCTGCCTCCCTCTTATAAAAGCCCCCGTGATTACACTGGACCCACATGGATAATCCAGGATAACCCCCCATCTCTAAGTCTTTAACTTAATCACAGCTGCAAAGTCCCTTTTGCCATATAAGGTAAGATATTTACATGTTCCAAGGATTATCATGTGGACATTTGGAGGGGGCATGACACATTATTCTTTGCATTTCTTATTTATATATTATATGATTTGTAGTGGACACTGTGGAGTGCCACTCAGTTGTCTGTTCAGACATAGGGCACTCATTCCCCAGCTTCTGGAATAATTAGCAGCTCACAGTTCCCAGTTGAGTCCTCTCCGGGAATTACCCTTAACCAAAAACAGTCACCTCTCCCAGGGCCTTGTCCTTTCCACAGAAGCCGCCTGCATCCCATGACTGGCAGATACAGGAGTGTAAGGCCTGGTCTCCAGAGCTGCTCACCTGCTCCCTCCTCCCAATTTTACTTTCTTGCCTCCTCTTGTGGGTGTTGATCCCGAGAGCACGTCCCAATAAACTCCCTGAGCAGAAATCTCCCTCCCACAATGTATTTCCTGATCTAAGATAATATTATTTTGTAAAGACAAAATATTTCATGATTATTTAAAAAAATTTTAAAGACTACATAGGGTACTTAGCCAGGAGTAAAATAATTCAGAAACAAAAATATGATGAATTGGAGTAAAAAGAAACTGGAAGCACAAAGTCCAGTTTAGAATACTGTAGATATCTAGGGGTATTAAATGCTTGGAGTGAGGAGTTAGCAGTGGATTTTGAAAGAATTAGATCAATCCAACATTTCAAAATAATTTTTCAATAAGAATTAGCAACTGAACTGTTCAGGAAGGTCAAGGTTAACTCTCTGAAATCGGACTTTCAGATTTAGTTCCAACTCTGCTTCCTAACCCCTCTGGGTGTTGTTTTCTTACTATGAAATGAGGTAATTGGCTGCTAATTTCTAGTCTAAATAGTTCTAAAAGTCTTTAATCCAGCTATAAGAAATGCAATTTATACCAATTAGAAGACCTGAAAAATGAGAGCAGGAGTAAACCAAACAATTTGACTTTGGAAAAAACACTGAATCTTTTGTTCTGATGGCTACCGGGTACTCAACACGGTCTCCACACTCTGAAAGAAAAAGCATGGAAGAGTCCAGCCTCCCATAGAGAGTGAGTGATAATTTAAAATCTGCATTTAAAAATATTTTCCTCCCTACTGACAAAAATCTGAACAGGTCCTGACTTTCGTATTTTACTTTGTGTAAACTTCAAATATAATGTAGTTAAAGAAGATTAACTCAATATACCTCCTTATCTATTACTCCATTTAAAATACAGCCATGCATTGCTTAATGACGGGGATGCGTGCTGAGAAACCCATTGTTAGGTGATTTTGTTGTTATGTGAACATCATAGCATGTACTTATACAAACCTGGATGGCATAGCCTACTATACACCTGCTCTCTATGGTATTCATCTTAGGAGACCACCATTGTATATGTGGTCTGTCCTTGATTGAAACATCGTTATGTAGCTAATGACTGTATTCGTGTTGTTTTGTAGACCCATGAATGAATGGATATATTTATGTAATGCCCTATGTTAGAATAGTAGCTTTCATGTCTATTATGTTAATAGAAATAGCAAGTAAAATATTCTGTACTGTATATAGCTACAATCTATGCGCACAAGTGAAGATTTATATGGCTAGGGAAAATGCATTCTATGAACTGGCTGACGTTCCCTGCCATCACCCAGCCATTTGGTTTAGACTCAGCCCTGGCAGCACAGGTCTAAACCACCTCGCGCTCACGGATTGGAAAGAAGTCTACGGTGGAGTAAACACCCGTTCATCAGCAAGTGTGTACAGGCCAGGATGTGTGACAGACACTACGCTCGCATCTGGAAATCCAGCCTTGGCTTAAAACCCCAACACGGCTTTAGGACTCAGGAGGTACTTAGAACTGGAAAAATAACCAACCCAAAGCCTAAAAACCAACTGAAAGGCAAACCAGTCAGCCAATCTCCCAAGATCAGGATAAGCACTGTTTCAGACCTGCGCTTTTGTTTCCCACATCCAGCTTGATGTTAGCCTCCCACAGCCACAAAGAAAAAATGGTCTCAAAATCATATTTAGGCCCAAATCATAACTTTGCCACACGTTAGTTTTGCGAACATGGATGACACCTAATTCTTTTAACTTCAGCTTTCTCATCTGCAAACCTAATTTCCCTCATTGAGAAAGAAAAATGAAATAAGCAATTGAAAGTACTTTAGGATTCTAAGGGCTATGCAACTGTGTTTGTGTTCTTGGCAGAGCTGGTGTTGATGGTGAGGGTGATAGTGTTACCACCATATCCATAATTATTAGAAGAAAAAGAAAATGATACAATAGCAGCGTGAAAGAGGAGGCTGGTGGCATGCTTCCTTTCCACTCAGTAAATGACTTGCAAAGGCAATCACATTAGAAATAGCATTAATACTGGTCTTAGACAGAAATCAATCCACCTTCTAGGCAACCATCCTATTTAACCAGTGACCCTAGCCCTTCTTCCCAGATTTGAAATCCATAAAACATGTCAATCCCATAGGAAACAGTGAACCAAGCTATATGCCCATTCTCATAGGTACCAGACCAACAACTAAAAACTCCAAATCGTTAACTTGATCTTCTCAAGACTGTGTTTCGGATAATTGCAGGAAAGTGCTAGGGACGAGTTCATCGCCTCTCTTCTTGCTAATGGTTCTTGTCAAGGCCATTGGTTCAAAAGCATAACAGGTTATAGAAAAGGAGGAGAGGAGAGGCTAACTTAGAATATTATAAACGACAGGAGGCTAGCTGTCAGTAACCTGAATTCAAATGCTCGCTCTTCCACGAATTAACAGTTTTACTCCGTATGAGCCACTTTGCCTGACTGAGCTGCTATGGCTACTAATGAATTCGTTGTTCACTAGTTTGTTGATTCAACAAAGATTTCGCGATCATATACTAAGTTCCAGGCAGGGCATTAGTTGCCGGGGATTCAGTGGTGAGCAAGTGCAGATACAGTGCCTACCCTCGTGGAGTTAACACTAAAACCTGCTTCACTGGATTAATGTGAGAATGAAACAAGTTCATACACTTGGAAATACTTGGAAGTATTTCATTGCAATGGACTACAGGTAGAATCCAAAAGGCCTTAAGACCACCACTCTTTAATTGTTTAATTTTTGAAGCATTTAGGGAAGTACAGAGGATAACGTAAACCTGTACGCCCCCATCCTTCGGTCCTGGCCAATCTTACCATTTTGCCTATTTTTTTTTTCTCTCCTTTTCTTCTACTTTTTCCTAATCTTACTTCCCTTCTTCCTTCCCGAGATGTAGGGACTATCCTGAATGTTGTGCTTATCATTCCTTTGTGGTTTAAAAAAAAAAAACATTTACTACACAAACCAGTACCTGTAAGGCAGTACTAGGTAGGCTGGAATTCCAGATAAATTGTATTACACTGTACATATCATTCTGCAGCTTGTTTTATTTCATTAAAATTTTTATTGGAGATTTAAAAAAATATCATTATAGTACTCGTTCATGCATTTTTCAGTGCTGTAGAGAAAGGCTTGGAAAACTTTTTCTGTAAAAGACCAGATAGAAAATATTTTAGGTTGAGTGGGCCATATGGTCTTGCAACAACTGCTCCACTGTTGTGGAAAAAAGTAGACACAGACGACACATGATAAATGAGGATGGCCATGTTCCAATAAAACTTTATTTACAAAAACAGGCAGCTGCAGGCTAGAGCTTGCCCACCGATGCTGTAGAGCAGTGGTTTCAACCCTGACAGAACATTAGTATTACCTGGGATGCTTTTTTGAAATACCCATGCTGGGTCCTGAGACTAGACTGGCTAAATCACATCTCTCAAGGCGGCCCCTGACACTGGTGGCTTTTTTTTCTCCCTTTGATGGTGATAATTCTATTACCCAAATGTGTTACTATATCTTTACAGTGATGCCTGGCAAAGAGCAAGCACTATATAATTTAGCTCTCATTTTTATTATAAACACAGATGTTGTGTGTCTGTGATGGAGGATGCAAGCTGGGTTTTAACAAAGTCATCCCATTAAATAAAACCGAAAATCAGCTGGAAAATGAAAAGGGCATCCTCTGGCTCCAAACCACCCATATAGGTCTGCCCATCCTCCACGGCCTCATGTTTGTCATAGAATGCTTTCTGTGCTAGAAGAACTTGCAGCATCTGCCCAGGGTCAAAGGTTACTGCTATCAACTGATTTCTCTCTTTCTCCACGGCTTTCTCAGAGTCAAGGTCCTAAGGAGGTTACAGTTCCCACAAGTGGCCATTCAACGGTGAATCCGAATGTGTGTCAGGCTGTAGCAAGTGGCCACAGCACTGGGGAGGGAGCCAGACTGGTACGGGGCTTTTGCTCCCCAGGGCACAAGTACTGCTACCAGGGGGATCAAGGCCCATTTTGGCCAGGAGAACATCGTAGAATGGGAGCTAGCACACGGGCTACACAGCAACCTGGCGTGCAGGCCTGTAGGGTGGCAGGAACCAGCACACACCCTCAGTGGTGCCCGAATGTTCCCCCCCTCCCCCCACCAGGGCCAGGTCATAGGCTCAGGCAAGGAAAAGGTGGGTCCTTTGGGGGTTCTCTGGGACATCCAATGGCAGTGCCTGGGTGGCAGGATTTGGCAGACAGGCAGAGCCCAACCAGTCAAAATAGACACCAATCACAGGGCCAGAACAAGGTCCTGAGAGCCTCTTTCCGTGCCAGGCATTAACCTTCAGTTGCTGGACTTTAGAGAGATGGGAGGGAGGGTCCTAAGGGACACCCAGAGGGGTTGGGGCAGCAGCTATTTACCAACCAGTGTGAAAGGATTCCAATATCTTGACCATAGTAAAGGCGAAAGTTGTGTGACTTTCTAGATAGCAGATATGACAGATACCTTTATTTTGCTCTCACTATAAAAGAATATTTTAGCTGGGTATTGGTTTATTTTCTGTCAGCACTTTGAATATATTACTCCATGGTCCTCTGTTGTTTTTCTCTGTGTATGTGTGAAGAAGATTGGCCCTGAGCTAACATGTGTTGACTTTCTTCCTCTATTTTATATGGGATGCTACAGCAGAGCGGCTTGATGAGTGGTGCTAGGTCTACGCCTGGGATCTGAACCTGTGAGCCCCAGGCCACCGAAACTCAACCCCTCCACTACCGGGCGAGCCCCCACGGTCTTCTGGTTTGTACTGTTGCTGTTGAGAGTCTGTTGAGGGTCATCACTCCTATAAATATACTATATTTCTTCTCTTGGTTTCTTTTTAAGATCTTTATGACTTGGATGTTTTTCAGTTTTCATATGATGTGTCTAGATATGGATTTCTTTTTATTTATTTTCCTCAAGAATTGTATTTTCCGAATCTGAGGATTCATATCTTATCAAGTATTGATGATACTTCAGATATTATCTTTTTGAATATTTCCAAACCCTATTCTTTCTTGCTTCTCTTTCTTGAACTCCTATTATACCTGACCACTTGATATCCCAGTCTATTAAACTCTCTTTCATATTGCCTCCTTATATAGTAAATTCTGGGCAACTTTCTCAGAATTTCTTATTAGTTCATAAATTCTCTTTTAAAAAATGATTTTATTTGTATCAAGGTAATACATGCAAATGGTTTAAAATATCAAAGAGGCAAGAACTTTAACTTTTTTTACTGATTCCTTTAGTCATAACTTTCATATCACTAAATAACATGCTTTTATTGCCAGTTGTAGATTTTTCAGATATAGGTATTATTTCTGTTATCTATTGCTGCATAACAAACCACCCCAAAATTTAGTGGCTTAAAACAATTTATTATTCCTCACAATTCTGTGAGGTGACAGGGTGGTTCTTCTGCTTCACATGATATCAGCTAAGATGTTGGAGCACTGGAAGGCCTGGATGACCTCACTCACATAGCTGGCCCTTGGTCCCAGCTGCCAGCGGGGAGCTCAGCTGGAGCTGGGAGCCAGGGCACTCCAGCAATCCTCCCCACGGTCTCCCCAGCCTGGCAGCGGGACTCGCAGAGCCAATTATTAGGTACATGCACAAGTTGGGATTATTGTCTTCTTGATTAATTTATCAGCTTATCATAATAAAACATCCCTCTTTATCACTGGTAGTCCTCCTTGTATCAACATCTAATTTGTTTCACATTAATATAATCACACTGGCTCTACGATTATGATTAGTGTTTGTATCATTGTATCTTTTTCATCCTTAGTTCAAAGTGCATGTCTTGTGAATAACATACAGTGAGGTTTTTTTTTTTTAATCCAGTTTGAATAAAAGTTCCTACCTTTTAATTGATATGCTTAGCCCATTTACTTTTTTTTTTTTTTGAGGAAGATTAGCCCTCAGCTAACTACTGCCAATCCTCCTCTTTTTGCTGAGGAAGACTGGCCCTGAGCTAACATCCATGCCCATCTTCCTCTACTTTATATGTGGGACACCTACCACAGCATGGCTTTTGCCAAGCAGTGCCATGTCCGCACCCGGAATCCGAACCAGCAAACCCCAGGCCGCTGAGAAGCAGAACGTGTGCACTTAACCACTATGCCACCAGGCCAGCCCCAGCCCATTTACCTTTAAGGTGATTATTTATATGTTTGGTTGAAATCTACCATCTTGTAATTTGTTTTTCATTTATCTCATCAGTCCTTCCTTCTGTTTTTTCTCATCTTCTGCAACTCTTTTGGATTGAGTTCTTTGTTTACTTCCTTTTACCTTTTCTATTTGTGTGTGTGTATTTCCTTTGTTGTGTGTCTTTTAGTGATTGCTCTAAGGCAGTGGTTCTCAACAGGGGGCAGTATTGACACCCAGGGGACACTGGCAATGTCTGAAGAAATTTTTGGTTGTCACAGTGTGGAAGTGGGGATGACTAGCATCTAGTGGGTAGAGGCCAATGATGCCATAAACATCCTACAATGCACAAGACAGGCCCCCATGACAAGAATTATCTGGCTCAATATGTCAATAATGCTGAGATTAAGAAATCCTGCTTTAGGGATTACTATATTCATCCTTAATTTACCATAGACTATCTTGAAATTACATTAAACCACTTCTCTGCTAATAGAAGAATCTTACAACTGTATATTTCAACTTCTCCCTTCCTTTGTGCCGTTATTATCACATATTTTATTTGTACAAGCTACAACTCCCACAGTACGTGGTTGTTCTATTTGCTTTATAAGGTCACTTGTTCTTTTAAAATTTTTAAGAAAAAAATAGTGGTTTATATTTATCCACATTTCTAGTGCTCTTCATTCTTCCCTATAAATCTGAATGTCCATCTGGTATCATTTTCATGCAGCCTGATGAGCTTCCTGTAGTATTTTTGTAATAAAAATTTGTGGCATTGAACTCTCTCAGTTTGTGTTTATCAGAAAATGTCCTTATTTGCCTTATTTTGGACAGATATGTTCCCTAAATATAGAATTCTAGGTTGACAGTTTTTTCCTCTTTCAGTGCTTTATAGATATTCCAGTGGCTTGTGTTTGTTCTGAGAAGTCAGAGGAAGTCCTTATTGTTGTCCTCCTGTAGTGAGTCGGTTATTTTGCCTGATGTTTTTGGGGTTTTTTATTTTTAGATTTTCTCTTTATCTTTGGTTTCCAGCAATTTGACTATGACATGCCTAGGTGTGGATTCTTTGTGCTTATCCCGTTTAGGGTTTGTTGAGTTTTTTCGGATCTGTGGTTTGATGTTTTTCATCAAATGTAAATAGTGTTTTTGCCATTATTTCTTCTTTAAATACTTTTTTTTTCTACCCAATTCTCTCAATCCCCACTCCTTCCCCCCCAAATTTTGGACCTCAAGCACAAATGTGTTGAACCACGTGATATTATCTCACAGGCAGTTGACACTCTGATTTTTTTTTCTAATCCTTTCCTCTTCAGGTTAGTTAATTTCTACTGAACTATTTTCAAGTTCACTAATCTTTTCTTCTGAACTATAAATCTGCTTTTAAGCTCAACTGATACTTTTTTAAATTTTTGATACTGTATTTTTCAATACAATTTTTAGTCCTAAAATTTGCTTACTTCTTTTTGATGTTTCTCTTTCTCTTCTGAAATGCTACGTCTTCACCTGTTATATCCATGTTTTCTTGTATATGCTTTTACATTTTATAATGGTTGCGTTAAAGTTCCTGTTAATGGAGTCTAATAGCTGAGTCATCTCTACGTCTACTTTTATTGACTAATCTTTTTCTTGATTATGGTCTCATTTTTCTGCTTATTTTCATGTCCATTAAAAAATTAATTTATAGACATTTATGTAAAACAATAATGAAAACTTAAGTGTAATTTTTGTTTTGTTCTGATTATTCCCAGAGAGTACAAGCCCTTTCCTCAGTTACGGCAAGGGTGACTATTCAGATTCTTCCAAAAGTCACTTTGAACAGAGTCAAGTGACAAATAAAAATGGCAAGCAATAGGATATATTGGAGTATACGAGGAAGCCATTTGGTATAAACCTAATTCGGCCTGACTTTGTTTTTTCCAAAAGGGCCTGACTGTGGCCATTGAGCATGCATTGTATATCTGCTTAGACATTTTGAGATAAAGGTGCAACTTCCCTCCCCCTCCCAACGTTGGCATCTCCTTAAAGATTAAGCATCTTTCTTTAGGCTGGGAACTGATTGCAGCACTAATCTGTGACCGCCCAGCTCGAGGCAATGGACCTGCCACCCTGCGGGCTTCACTTAGACAGCAGGCCTATCTGCTGTTTCCATCAGTCGCTGTGGTGACAGAGCAGCCTCGTGACTATTGTAAAAGAGACGTTTCAATCATATGTGAAACATACTCTTTGAGGGTATAAAACCACCCTGTATACCCCCACTTCTTTGGAGTGCTCTGTTCCTTTGCAGAAAGACTCTCCTGGGTTATAATCCTCAGATTTAAGCTCAGAATAAACTCACCCAAATTTTCATTTATGGATTGGTTATGGATTATTTTCATCGACACAAGTCACACTTGGTTTTTTAGCTTTAATTCACCCATAATTAGCCTAACTACCAACGCATTAACTCTGTCTTTAATTTTTTAAAAATCTGAGGTGGGAGGAGGTTGGGTTACCTTCAGATAATTTTGGCTCATCGTTAGACTCAACTCTGATAGGGCCCACAATCCAAGCACTGTGAGGATGCAGAGGAATATGCGTTCGATCTCTATGTCCAGGCTTTCCTCCACTGCTGCTTTCTTGGCAATATTTGGGTGTGAGTGGTATACATGGAGGGGAGAATTGTCAAGGTGAGTAATTTATTTTCAAATCTGGAGCTTATTCTGGTTATTTATTGTTCCATCATGTTACCCCAAATTTAGCAGTTTAAACATTTGAAATGAAGACATTTAAATTGAAATAAAACAATACTATTTGAAACAAAAATATTTTAGTACATTCAGGGATTATGTGGATCAGACTGAAGGTGACACAATGGCAGGGAGCAGGAATCCTCTAGAGGTGGCTCCAATGACACGCCTGCTGGTTGATCCTGACTGCTGGCTGGGAACTCAGCTTGGGATGATCCAGAACACCTCCACATGACCCTTCCTCACAGCACAGCAGCAGTGGATTCCTTACATTGCAGTCAGGGTTGCAAAGTCATGTCTCCCAAGAGGGCCAGGCAGAAGCTGTATCACCTTTTATGACTTGGCCTCAGAATTCACATATCATTATTTCCGCCATTGTCACAAACTTGACCAGATTCAAAGCAAGGATCATGGACAATACCATTCGATGGGAGGGAGGCAAATGTCACATTTTTGGAAAAAGAATGTAGGATGGGAGATACTATTAAGGCCATTTTTGGAAAACTCAATCTACTGCAGTCTTCTTCCAGATTCCAGTGCATCCCACAAGCCCACAGGCTGTCTACATCTTGGTTGGTTTCTCCTCATCTCCATCTTTGGCAGGCTAATTCTCCAGCTGCCCATATTTAGTCCAGGTGCCTACCCCAGTAGAAAACTGCTGAGTCTTTCTGTTCATTCATGAATGCCTCATTTCTCTCTAAAAATCAGTTCATCCAGGCTTTCTTTTCTTCATCCCTTCTTGCTAACTGTATAGAAAAATATGATTTTAATTTTATTGAGGTTTTTTTTGTTGTTACCACGTGTCTTTCATGTCCTTCCGCATCTTAACTGGAAGCAGAAATCTCTCCACTAATGCTTAATTTCAATGTCTTTTTCATTCCTATTAGTCGTTTTATTTTAACTAACTATTCTTTTGTATTTCCTTGCTTTCTTTTTTATGACCTTAACTATTTTAAACATGCTTATTTTACAGTGTCTATCTGACTCTATTTTCACTCTTCCTGTGTCTGCCTGTGTCATGGTAGTTTGTTTGTAATATGTGATTGCAGGTTCATTTTCAGTTTGGTCTTATATCTATAGGAATCTTGTGCAACCAAGATGGAAGGTATATTCCCCCCTAGAGTGAATTTGTTCTTGCTTTGCAAGACATCTCAAGGGCATCATTGCCTCAACCACTTTCTGTGTTAATTTCTCAGCCTGCGGTTCCAAGACTCTGAGGCTATTGTAAATTCCAACTCCTTAACTAGAAAGAAGACAAGCCTTTTTTTCTAACCTAGATCACATCAATATTAACAATCCTTTTTAACTCCTGTCCTCTTTGCCCTGCTTTCTGATGCTAGAACTGGATTCTGCAGACTATCTTTCCCCTTTCCTGGCAGGTTCTATGTTGGGATCTTCCAATAACGGTACTGGAGAAACACTGCCAGGCTGGAAGAAGCAATTTATTCTTTTTCTGCTGTTCTGTTCTCCATATGGTGGCAAGTGGATCAGCAGGAAGGAGTCCTGGCAGTGTCTACCACAGTGGCCACACCCCTCCAGCTTCAGTGGTGACTGCCCCTACCCCTAGAGGTGGGTTTGAGGGTGGGCATCTTTCCACCTAGCTTCTCCTTTACCACAGTGAAGGGGCAGCCTATTTCTATGTCTTCCACCCTGTCCTCAGAGGTCTCAGTGTCTACCTTGTAGGGCCTTCCTCTGAATGTCTAAATTCCTTCCCTGTTCACTTTTCCTCAGTCCCAGGCTGGTGGCTGCCCCCTGCAGTAGCTATATCTGTTAGACCTTAGAGTTTCCTTCTAGCATTAACCACTACTTACCTCCTTAATGACTCCTTGTGTTAAATTTTCCCTGTTCACATTACTAGTGCGGTTTCTGACCAGGAAAGAGAGATCTGGAACAAACTCCACCAGGTGGAAACACTCCTTATTAATCATATAACTGTTCTTATTAATCTCTGTCTTTGTGAAATGTAAATATTGGGTGAGCCAATAAGGAAGCAAATCACTTAGTGTGTATTGTACTCTGTGATACTGACCAATTAACAAAGATCATCACACTCCCAAAGGTCAGAATAAATGGGGCACTGGTGATTGAGCCAAAAATTAAGTAATTTCCCCTTCTACATTCCCCTTTATCTTTAAGCACGTCTTTGCATGCCTTTGTTCTTGGAAAATCACTTAAATGGTCCCTTTAGCTTTTTAGTTACACAAATGTAAAGTAAAGGACCAATGCAGAAATCAAGCCATTTGCCAGCAGTAATTTTAAGGAGCTAAACCACTCTGTACAATAGTGCAAAGGTTCTTTGCATTGCAGGCAGAGTTGGTTCATTTGGACTTTTTTTTTTTGGAGAAATGTTTGTTTTTTAAGTAGGAAGTTAAGCCGTGATGTGCCCAGAGTGTTACTTACTCTTATGGCAGTATGCTTGTGTTTAAGGCATTGTTGAGCACTAACGAGGCTTGGTGCACTCACCTCTTGACTTCGCAAAGAGGTAAATATGTACAAAAGAGCTAGGCAATGCTGGGTCAAGTGAAACCTGGACCGTACTATTGGTCTTTCACTCAGTATTACTTAAGGCTGAATAAATAAGACTTTAGGAACGATAATGACACTGAATTATTGTGTCATGATGAGATTGTTCTATTGGTTCCCAGGACAAACATCCTAGTTGGTAGGCGGTGAGGTCTCCCCTCCCCATAAGTCAGTGGATATTCTCATTTCCAACCATCCTGGAAAGAGGCAGACGGTGGGACAGAAGGGCGTGAGAGCTGGAGAGCTCTTTCCTCTACGTAGGCCCACTTTCACAGAACCCGACTTCAAGTAGCAGAGTGGAGTGCACCTGAGTGCACGTCTAAGAGGTAGAATTCTGAAAAAGCTAGTGTTTTTCACAGGATGCAAGGGATGGACTACAAAGCAAAGAATAATTTGGTGATGAAAATCCCCGTCAGTCTGTGGATAATAAAAGCTAATATTTATATTACATTTATGGTATTATAGATAATTATAGCATAGTATATATAATACATTATAGGAATTATACTGTAACAATATTACACTAAGAACTTGCTTTTATATTATACTAAGCACTTGATTAAGTGTTTAATCATTTATCCTGACAACAAAGCCCTAGGTAAATGTTATTCTTGTCTCATTATCTCCATGCTACAGTGGTCATAGCTAGCATCCTGTGCAAATTTTGGTAATCTAAACCATGCTCCAATAAATTAAAAGGATGAGTCTATGTCCATGTTCGGACCAGTGTGATCATGGAGGGCACAGAATTCTTCCCCTAGCGGGGGCCCCCTAACCACTAGAACATGAGAGTAGCAATTGATTTCAAAACAACCCAAAGTGACTACTAGCTGACATAGAAGGAGTTCTAAGCAAAGAGATTCAAATTTGGACCCACATAATCTAGAAGACAGTTGGAGGTACGGATTGCATGCTGATTGACTCCAGAGCACCTATGAGAAAAACTCTTCCTTTGACTTCAGAATAAACTACTAGAGAGAAGGGAACTATGAAAGGGATGGGGAAGAAGAAAGGGCCTGTTACCCGAAGGTGGGCAGGTGGGGTCTCTCTAGCTAGCTGATGTTAAGAGGCCATGACTGTTGACAATCTGTGTGTCTCTCACTGGTATATTGAATATTCGGCCTGGCCCACTGCCATATAAATGGATGCTCTGCATGTAATGAATTAAACACTCAAGTCTTATCAGAATACACTTGACTATTGTCTTCACTGATTTCATATCCATGCCCAAGTGTAGAGTTGGGAAGCAATACTGTACCACGGCAGGAGCACATGCCTTGCTCTCAGGAGACCAGAGTTTTCTTCATTTTACGCCTTTAATTCATTGTATGACCTTGGGCAAATCATGCAATTCTTCTAGGAGTCTTCTTTTTCACCTGCAAAATGAAGGAGTTCATCTGCCTTACAAACATCTCTTCCAGTTATGGGATTTCTTCCCACTAATTCTGACTGATAGCAGATCATCACTCAACTGAATGTACAAAAAATGTTAAAGCTACATTACAACGAAGATAAGATTCTTGATGTCAATTTGGTGAAATACTGCAGGATAAATTCCAATAACTCTTAATATCAGCTCAGTAATTTAACACATTTCTAGAAAAAAATTAAGTAGCTCAACTCAATTTATTATAATCTACATTCAAGTTCTCATCACTTTCTAAATGTCTGCATTTGCTATCACACTTAACTGAACTGGCTATCAATTAATCCTTTCTGTTGATAGGCCAGATTAACAAATACTTTTTTCTGAATACAGAAGTATTAAATGGGGGCTGGCCCTATGGCCGAGTGGTTAAATTCATGCACTCCGCTTCAGTAGCCCAGGGTTTTGCCAGTTGGGATCCTGGGCACAGATCTAGCACCACTCATCAAGCCATGCTGAGGCAGTGTGCTACATGCCACAACTAGAAGGACCCACAACTAAAATATACAACTACGTACTAGGGGTCTTTGGGGAGAAGGAAAAATTTAAAAATTAAACAAAAATTTTTTTAAAAAAAGTATTAAATGATCATCGTAAAAAAAATTGAGAAAACAGAGAAGTATAAGAAAAAAAATCTCCCCAAATCCACATCTTGAGATAATTACTGTTAATATTTTGATATTTACCATCTAGCCTTTATTTTCTCCTAGGAATATGTGAAAGAAAACTGTATATGTATATGTAAGAATGTAGATGCTTTGTTTTAAACATGATTTGGAACACATAATGTATATAATTTTCTACCTGATTTTTTTCACACAACATTATTCAGCAGCATTTTGATATGTTATTAAAGTTTTTTCAAAAAACATTTGATGGTTATATAATATTTATAAGAATATAGCAGCAAATTTAACCATCCTTCAATTTTTGAGCATTTAGTTTGTTTCTGATTCTTGATAAATATTTCCAAATGACTTTTCAGAATGAGTTTCTCCCCAACAGTTCAGAATAGAATTTCACTGGACCCTCCCACTGGTTCCAAGCAAAGACTGAACATTTCATTGGTAAATTTTTGTCAATCTGACAAGTGAACGACTTCTCATTGTGTTTTGATTTGCATTGTTTTGATTCATAAAGTCAATTTTTTAATCATTTGTATTGATTCTGAGGATTATTCATATCCTTAACTCAGATCAGATTTACTTTTAATAAAGGTTTATAAGAATGCCTAAAAGAAAATGCCCATCAAGTGTGTACAGTTGCATTTTTTAAATTAAGCTTTTTCTTTTGAGATAATTCTGTCAAATGCAGTTGTAAAAAATAATATAGAGAAGTCACCATATGTACCCTTTACCCAGTTTCCCCCAATGATACCATCTTGCAAAACTATAGTGCAATATCACAAACAGGATATTGACATTGATACAACCAAGATAACAGGTTTCCCATCACCAAAAGGATCCATCCCCCACTCCCTGACCCCTGGCAACCACATGATCTGTCATTTCTGGATATAATTTTGTCATTTCTAGAATGTTATATAAATGGAATTATAGAATATGTTAGCTTTTCCATTCAGTATAATTTCCTGCAGATTCATTTAAGGCGAGTGTGGATAGTATGTATGTTCTTTTTGTTGCTGAATAGTGTTCCATAGGATGACTATCCACAGGATTCTTTAAAAATTATAGTTGAATTTTAAAGACCATTTCATGAATATATTTGCCTAATTCCAGGGACTCAAAGGGGGAAAGGAAACAAAGTCATTATTCAGGAAGTCATTCAGTCATTCCACCAACATTCAGGTTGCAGACTACTGGGCCAAAGGTATCCCTACGCACTTGATTACAAAAACGACTAACACCCAAATAAGGTCAAAATTACCTAAGTAGCAGTGCTAAGATTGAAACCCAGGTCGGTCTAGATTTCAGGAAGCAAGAAAATGAGTAGCGCAATGAACACTTTATCGTTAATAACAATTTTCTAAAATGTAACAATTTTCCTAGGTTAAGGAACACAGGCTAAAGATGGACATATCTGGTTAGTAAACCAAAGCATCCCATCTACTTACTGGACTAGGCGTTTACTAATCCACGCCTTATACCTGATTTTAAGGCCAGCTACACACAAAAACCGAGATTTACAGGAGCGCTTGAGGAGGGCGCCGAAGACCAAGACGCGTCAGAGTAGCTCTCTCCTCCATCTGCCACGGTTCTGGGCAGCGCGCTTGGACTGGTAATGCTGGTGTCCCTGAAAAACCCTAGCCGTCTCATTTCTTCTGGACCTCAACCCCCCATCCTAAATTATCTGAAGATACGACTTTAAGCAAAACAAAATGAGGCCAGTAGGGCACCATTAATAAGTCTCCCTACAACACTGACAGTTTGGGGATTGAAACGCAAACTAGAAGCCGGAGGAGAACAAATTCTCGGTGCGTTCAAAACAACTTCCATCGGTCCCTGACTCTATCTGCCACTTAGGTGCCGTATTAACGAAATCCAAGCGCACGCCGCCCAGAGAGCGCCCTTCACACACGATGACTCCCGGCCCGGGGCTCCAGGTGAGCCGCTCACAAGCCTCCGGTACGGGCTCGAAGGCTGAGCCCTGACGGTGCGACACCAGTGACGCTCGGGACACAGCGGCGCGAACTGCAAGGAGAAAAGGAGATTTCCCAGCCGGGTCAAGATCCAACAAAACACACGCCCACACCCGGGAAGCAGCCCTCTGCAGGGACCGGGGCTGACCCCGCAGCTGGCGGAAGTGACGTCAGGCCCAGTCGCCGGAGGAGGCGGGGCCGCCGGGGGCGCGCCCTATGGGGGCCCGGGAGAGGCGGGGGTGTGGCGGCGTCGGCGGCGAGGCGCCGGCCGGGTGCGCGGGAGGGCGGGGCCTGTGCGCGCCACCTGCGGGGACTGGCCTCCTCCGGCGGCTGGAGGCGGTCACTGGCGTCGGGCTGAGCGGCTGAGGCGAGCTAGGGGCCATGCGGGCGGCGAGGGAGTCGGGAGTCCGCAGCCCGGCGCGCTTCCGTCGCGCGGCGGCGACCCTGCGGCCTCTGGAGTAACCACTGCCTTTGTTCCGACGCCGGTCCCTCCCGGCGCCCCAGCCTCACGCCGCCGCGCTCCGGCCGGCCCGCCCTCGGTGCCCGAAGCCCCCTTTGGCTCGTGCCGCGCGGATGCGGCTGCCGGGCCTGGGGCCTGGGCTCGGAGCGGGAGGAGAGGAGGGGGAGCGGCGGCCCCCGGGCGGCATGCGATGGGGAACTGCTGCTGGACGCAGTGCTTCGGGCTGCTCCGCAAGGAAGCGGGGCGGCTGCAGCGTGTGGCAGGCGGCGGCGGGTAAGCCCCCGGGGGAGGGCCCGGCGCCCACTCGCTCCTCCTCCCCGGCCCCCGGCGGCTTGGGGGGCTGCATGGGGGCCGGGCAGGTGGTCGTGGTGGAGGCCCGTGTCGGGACGGGCCGCCCCGGGAGAGAGCTAGAGAAGGGGGCGGGGTGCGGCTCCTGCGGCTCCCGCCAGGCTCCCCGGGGCGCGCTGTCACGCGGGGAAAAGTCACGGGAGGCCTCATCGCCAGGAAGCCTGGGCACCCTCCCACGGACGGGCCGTGGAACAGGCTCCACGGCAACCCGGACACACCCTGCGCGGAGCTGGGGTTTCATGCCAAGGGTGGTAGCTCCCTGTTTGGTCCTCTCTGGCTCTGACAGCAGGTGAGAATCTGGCTCCAAAAAGTTGATGCCTCAGAGCCATTTCTCGTAGTCGTTTGAATGCTGGAGTAAAATAAGGTTTCAGACATTTGAGTGACTCTTTGATATGTACAAAGACGTGCCGAATTACAGGGTTTCCAGTGGGCATTCGGATTCTTGGTGCTGATAACAAGAGGGGCAGTGTGTAGCTTTGTAATATTAATTTTTTGGAATTTCGAGAGGAATGCGATACCCTGATTGCTACCCACAAGCTTTGTAATATGGGGGAAATCACAGTCCTTCCGAACCTCCCTTCTGTTGGTTAAAACTGGGATATGCATAAGTTTTTCTACTCAGACCAGCCATAGAATAGGACAATTTAATAATTATTCCGTTTTTGTGTTTTTTATTTCATAGGGTATTGAAAGAATTAGAACACATCCTTTTGAAGTTGGCTTTGTTGTTGTTAGATATCTCCCAAGAATTCAGACTTAGAATTGGAAATCTGAACCAAGCCACTTTATGTAAGGAATAAGACATTAATTTTGCACTTTCTGGAACAGCTGCTAAGTTTTCAGAAAGTGTCTTCTTTAACCATTATTAGATAATAAGGTGTTCAGCCTACACAAATTGAAGCCAAGTGATTTGTAATTTGGATTTTTTGGTGATGCAGATCTTACAATATATATGACTCACTCATTCGTCATCAGGTATTGTGTCACCTCTCTGATACACAGTAGCTGAGGTTGTACCCTAAGTATCCCTCCAATGAAAAAGTAGACTTCAAGATTTTGTCCCTAGTTTAGTATTTTGGTTTCCCTGACTTAAGGGCTGCTACAGGCAAACCTGGCAGCTGTTTTATCTTGTCAACCAGAGTCATCTAATTTACTTCTGATTTTTCTGTATGGATGCGCCCATGTAATCAAGCGGCTTAAATAGGCTCTCCTAAGGACTAGATGCCACAAAATCTTTGGCGTTGTTAATATTTCATTTGTAGTTGGTGAGTGTTAAATTCTAACTCTAAAAATAGGGTCCCATACTCTAATTGGGTAAGCAAAAATCATTTATGTTTGACTTTAAACCTCATTGTGTGGCGTCTGTGGGATTTTTGTTTTGTTCTTTTATGGTGACTTTACAAATTAATTATGTTTTCCTTATAGTGTTAAAATTGTAGATTTTACTTTCTGCAGCATAGAGAAGGGACGGGGGAAATCAGTGAGTCACTGTTCGTGTTAAATGTCTGTAGATAGGCCATAAAAACATCATGGTTGGATCTGTATCTTCTGGTTGTGGACAAAACTCCTTGAACAGACGAGTCCTGTTGCAGCAGTGAAAGTCTGTGGGTTGTGAACACTCATCTAAAACCATATAATGGTGATATCGATCCTGCTTGTTTTAATCCATAAATGTAGGTTTGGACAGTTCCTTTACTTGAATCTTCTGATTCACTTTGGTATTATTTTGGGAGCTTCTAGTAAACATTCAGAGACAGATGCATATAGTTCATTGTTATTTACAGAATAAGGTTAAACTTTGCCTCTCATTTTAGTTGCTTTTTTTTTTTTTAATCACCCAATAGTTCTGATTTTCTTTCAGGTATAGGTCAAGAGAGTTAACTAGTAGTTTATGTAAAGGCCAAAAAGTTTAAGAGTAATTACAAAAACTTGATATGATTTGTATTTGTCACTGTAGTGACCACAGGTAGAAGAATCCTGGGCGTTCTTAGGCTGCTTTAAGCTGGACGTTGCAACAGTGCTATATGATCCAGGGCCTAGTTTCCTAGCCTTGTAGATTTCCCAGGGCCATCTCAGAGTTAGACCACTCACTTTCCACTATCTAATTTCAGAGCCAGAATTACCAAGTTTTTAATTTATAGAATATTAGAGAATTCTAGCATTTTATATTCTAGAGTATCTGTGGACTAGTCAAATATCAATATCAGTGTTGAGGGATGTCAGAAACGTTGCTACTAATGACGTTATTTGGTGATTAATGCAGAAGGAGTTTAATGTCTTTGAGGAATAAAATTTAGACATCTTTCTTCACTATAGGGAGTTTTGCCTACCAACACATTCTAGAGGGCTCCATCTGCTGGTCAGTTCCCCTGTTTTCTTGGGCAGTACTAGAAATCTTTTGTATAGACACTGTGTTCTTAGTTTTTTCTTGCTGAAACTGAAGACCCAATTATGTTTTGTTGTGCTGTATTTTAATTCCTATTTTTATCTTGTGTAATTCCACACACTGGTTCCAGTTAAGATATACTATAGTTTTATATAAAAGTATGATCATATTTTGTATCTTTCTAGATATTTCACATTTGTTGGCCTTTTTGGCTCCAGCAGCAAAGTTGCCTTCAGGCAATAGTTTACAATAATTTGCTGTTTCCTTACCTGGTAAAAATGATTTTAATAATAGCTGCCAACATTCGATTACTTCCTATGTGCCAGGCACTCAAGTAAGTACATTATCTTATTTGTTCCTCACCACAGTCCTGTGAGGAAGGTAAGTACTATTACATACATTATAGGTTGAAAACTGAAAGAAAGTGTCACATGCCCAAGGCAGTGGAGGTGGGATCGCAGCCCAGGTCCCTCTGATTCAGAGCTTTTACCTTTAACCACTAATAGCTCGTGGCTTTTTATTCTGTAGATAAATATTTGGTTGCTCGCTCTCTCAATGCATTATCTGGTACTTTGTCACCGGAACATCTTTTGCTTGTGTCTCAGCAACTTGGCTTCTTATTCTCTGTGAGAAGCTCTTCTTTTCTTGAAACTGTGCGCTTGATCTCTGCAGCATCTCTTTTATCTTCTTCTTTTCCTGTTCCTGTCCTGGCTGTTCCTATTCCCACTACTGGAATTTTCCTCTGTCTTTTCTCTTCTGTATTTAGTTCCCTTCACACATATACCGACTCCTGAAGAAATTTCTTCCGTTCCTGTGATTTCACCCACCACCATTTCCAATCTCACATCTTCTGAACAGACCTTCTCAGAGGTTCAGCTCGGTATTTTCAGTTGCCTGCTGAAGAGATACACTTGGCTGTGCCAAGGCTTCTCAAACCAACCTATCTAAAATAGCTAATCTGTTCCAAACAGTATCTCAAATAGTGTGTTTTCTTTCTCCCAGATTTCTTCTTCCCTGCTTCATGTATTCCCTAATTCACTGAACAGCTCCATTCACAGTTTTCTAAGCTACAAACTTCATAGTCCTCTTCCTCTCTCTAATCAGCTCTTCAGTCTCTCCATAATACATACTGAACGTTTCCTTCCCTTACTTCTACCTTAAAGTTTGTCTTTCAGATCACGTGGTCACTGGCTTCTAGACTGCTCTCCCTATTGTCTCTCTCACACTTCAGTCCATCTTCCCTTCCTGTCATTTTAGGCTTGCAAAACCCATGCCGGATCATGCCATTCCCTTGCTTAACGACTTCCATCTGCGTCCTGTTTTCTGCATCTATATTGCTCAGCCTTTTTTTCCTTCTGTAACAGTTGATGAGTTGTGTTGCATTCAGTGTGCAACATAACGTCCATTTGTGTACTCAGGATTATGTGCAGTTCTGCATTTGGGTGAAGAGTTGTAATGTCACTCTTGTTCTCTCATTCAGAAATTCATGTCAATGCAAATAGTGAGAATCACATTAAAAGGAAAACACTGAATCTATTCTAATTTCAAAAAACTTATTCATAAATCTTAAAATTTAAACTTTTTTGATAAATGATAACCTTCCAAATGAGAGTAGAATCAAGTTTAAACTCCTGACAAGATAACCTTAATCTGTTTTACCAGTCTAATTATGTTTTCTAATTATATTTTCCCTAGAGTATAGAATTAAAATTGTAGATTTTACTCCCTGTGCACATGAGCTTGGCAGCATAGGCAGGGGGAAACCAGTAAAGTGTTCTCTGCCATTCTTTCACTTGTCCAATATCCTATATACCAGATGGACTATCCTTGTTCCTGTTTCCTAAAATACAGTGTTCTCACATCCTGTGCCTTTATGTGTGATATTTATTCTTCTTTTCCTCTTCTTGGTGCTGCACCTTTTACTTATCCTTAAATATTACTTTCCCTGTGAAACCTGCTCCAACCCCTGAGACAATATTATTTCCCTGAGGAAATAATATTTTCTGTAGCCTTAAATTGCTGTATATCAGGGATTGGCAAACTTTTTCTGTAAAGGGCCAGATAATACTTATTTTAGGCTTTGTATGCCATAAGGTCTCTGTTGTAACCACTCAACATTGTTTTAGCACAGAAGCAACCATAGACAATGTAAACAGATGGATGTATGTAACCGTGCTGCGATAAAACTTTACTTACAGAAACAAGCACTGAGCCAGGTCTGTCCCCTGGGCCATAGTTTGCTGACTCCTGGTACATACCATGAAATGGGTTGAGAGATCCTCAAGGTCAGGGACTGTGTCTTATCTTTCTCTCTCTCCACTCTCAGTATCTCATGTTTATTGAATGAATAGCCAGAGAATATTATTTATGAACTTGTAAGATCTAGAAAACAGTGTATTCTCTTATATGTTTTTTTTTGGTCTCTAGGTAATTCCTTAACTTTGGCAAAAACACCACTCATTCACATAAACACACATCCTACCAGTTCTATGTTAGCTTACTTTTTTTTAAAAAAAAAAAGATACTATATAGAGCACTAAGAATTTAAAAAATATTTTATCGCAATATATATTGCTAAAATATAGTAATAAGTAGTGTCATTGAGAGATTCATTTCAGTTTTCTACATGTTTGTCAGCTTTGAAAAATATACAGGTGTAGGATGTTTCTGTTGAAATTTCAGAAGTTAGGAAGGAAAACAGTAGTAGACTTAAATGGATTTGAGTTTCTTGAACATTCTGTGTTACACCCTTAAGACTCCCCAGGGCTCTGTTCTGAACCTCTCTCTTCTTCCCTCATATATTTTTCTTCCTTAATGTACTTTCCCTGGGTGATGGCACGAAAACACCTGACTTGACTGCTGCTTGCATGCTAATGAGCTCAGTTGTCCCAGTCTGAGCTCTGAAATACCTAATTGCCTGCTAAGTATTTCCACTTGGGTATCAAACATAACCTCAAATGCAGTTTGTAAAGTTGAGCTCATCTTTCTTATAACCCTTTCCTCTTTCTTTTTTCTCTTTTTTAAAGCCCAAGCCATTTCTACTACTTTGTGTCCTGCCTTGTGAGTAGTAAGACAGTGTATAGTCACCTAAGTCGTGAACCTGTGAATCATATTACACCCCCCTTTCACTTACCTCCAAATCCAGGTTGTCAGGTCCGTAGATGATACTTCCGAATGGCTCCTACATCTTTCCTACCTCTACACCCTCCTCGCTTTAGTAGAGATCCTTTGGTCTTCTATATTTGTAGCTCTCCCCTCTTGCCAATACCCATTTGAGCTTGTGCCTCTCTAATCTGAAAACCAAAAAGAAACAAACACTAAACCTTAACGTAGACTCTGCATCTCCCTCCAGCTATTACCCTACCTCCTGTCTTTTCCCTTTAACACTTAGAGAATTGTCTAGTATTGATATCTCCACTTCCTCACTTCTTGCTCAGTCTTCAAAGCAAGCTAATGTTCACTCTCCCTGTCACTGTTCCCCTTCCTTCCCCCACCATCATAACATTAAAACATCCATCCTAATCCAGTGGGTACTGTTAATCCTTACTGTACGTGATCTTTTAGCAGCATTAGATGCTGTTGACATCTCCCTTAACTCCTGTGACTTCACAGTCCCTACATTTTCCATCTGCCTCCCTGGGTATTGGCCTTAAATGGATCTATCTTCCTGTGAATGCTCATTTTCTTCACCTCAGTCATTAAATGTTGGAGTTCTTCAAACTTAGACTCGACTCTTCTACTGTATTTTCTTTAAAGAACAGCATGCATATAGTCACTAACCTAGGAGTATCTTTGACACTACTCCCCATCATCCCACATTTCTAGTCATCCCCAAAACCTAATTTTTTTGTGTCTCCTAAATAGCTTTTCAATCCATCACTTCGCTAACCACTGCCACCTTAGTCCAAGCTGTCATTTTTTGCCTAGATTTCCAGTACTCTGTGTTAAAATAGCACTCCTCCTCATTCACCATTTTCTGACACTACTTTATTTTCCTTCACAGCACTTTCCACTCCATGACTATAGACTCTGAGTGTTTGTTTATTTGTCT
The DNA here is from genome assembly GCF_021613505.1 of Equus quagga. NCBI lineage: Eukaryota > Metazoa > Chordata > Mammalia > Perissodactyla > Equidae > Equus > Equus quagga. The sequence continues at coordinate 6,953,443 of NC_060269.1, forward strand.
TTTGTCTGTTCCCCCCAATAGAGTATGAATTTCATGAGGTCAGGGACTTTGATTTGTGTATTCCTACATATCCAGTGCCCTGACACTGCTTGCCACATAGTAGACACTCAATAAATATTTGTGACTGAGTTGATAGACTACCAGCTGGTCTCCCCATATCTGTTCCTGACCTTTGTCAGTTTATTCTGCACTCTGGAGCCAGAGTGATCTTAAATGCAAATCTAGGATACAAACACAGCTTAAAAGTTTTTACTGGTTTACTGTACTTCTAAGATATTGACCAAAATCTTTAATGTAACTTTCAAGGCCTTGCATTATCTATTCCTTGCCTTCCTTTTTTTTTTTGGTCTCATCTGTGTCATACTTTACTTGATTCCGTTTCTTCCCTTTTTGCTTGGACAACTCCTACTCACTCATCTTCTGGATGCCAGCTCAAAGTTTATTTCCTACAGAAGTCTTCCCAAAGCATCTCGTACCCTCAGGGATAAATCCTCATACCATCAAGAAACTGTCTTCCGGGGCCGGCCCGGTAGCACAGCAGTTAAGTGTACACATTCTGCTTCGGCGGCCCAGGGTTTGCCGGTTCGGATCCCGGGTGCAGACATGGCACCTCTTGGCAAGCCATGCTGTGGTAGGTGTTGCACATATAAAGTAGAGGAAGATGGGTACGGATGTTAGCTCAGGGCCAGTCTTCCTCAGCAAAAAGAGGAGGATTGGCAGCAGATGTTAGCTCAGGGCTGATCTTCCACAAAAAAAAAAGAAAGAAAAGAAACCGTCTTCCTTCTCAGCACTTCCTCAGGTTATAATTATACCTGAAATAGTAGGATTATTTGGTTAATGTCTGTCTTCTGCTGTCAGTGTAAAGGAAGGAGGAGTCCATACCTGTTTTTGCTTGCTGTTGAATACTCGGCTCCAAGCTACATGCCTAGTATGTAGTAGATGTTCAGTAAATACTTGTGGACAGAATTAGTGAATATGGTCTTGATTTTTTCATTGTCCTTTGCCTTTGCTACCCACTGCTCCCTGAAACATTCCTTTCCACTACTTGGGGGCCTGATTCCTCCTCTGGCTGATTTTTGATGCTCCTCATCTGAATATATCCTTCTCAGAGCATGGTAGCTGTTAATTTACCTGTGTGTCTTTCCTGTTAGACTGTAAGCCTCTTGGGAAAATACATTCACTTTTGTATTTTAAATACATAGCTGTGTCTGTCATTCAGTAACCCAGGGAAGTAAGAATAATTAGAACCTTCAGTATCACAGACTTATAAGTGGCGACAGTTTCAAAGAAGTGGGTGGTCAACAATTTCAGTTGCTGCACACAGATTGAGAGGATGAATGATAAAAACTAAAAGACCTCTAAGATCCCTTCTAGTTACTGTTTCCTCTAAATCAGGCTCCTCTTAAAGGGCAGTGACTTGTTCTTTTAACCCATGTTTTCTGTCTTTAACATAATTAGCAAGAAGATTTGTCTCTTTTCTTCTGAGGTATAAAATACATTTTCTGAACATCCATTCTTACTAAATTTGCCTTCATTAGGGAGGGGCTTATTAAACAGTAAATATTATTACTTTATTATTACCACCTATGTTGATGCTATCTCTACCTGGAAAATCTGTTGATGGATCGTCCTTTGAGATTTAAATGATTAGAGCTCCATTGAAGTATTTGATGCTAATTGAAAAACAACGTGTCCGTCATCTTCACTGTAACAGTTTTTGCCAGGCATCTGATTTGTAACCTTTCCAATTTTTGTTCAGAAAAAGAGTCTTGGGAAGCTTTTAATTTTTAATAGACTTTGGAACAATTTACCATGATTCTTCGTCATTTATTTATAATGTCAAACAGAAGATATAGGAAAAGACTTTCCTGTTTAATTTTAACAAATATTATACAGAAGAATATGAAGAAAAGGAAAACTCCATTGTAGGATTTGTGGGAATTTTTCATTTGTCTTTGACTTAAGTCACTTTGGTATAAAAGAGTATTTATGCAAAATAACAGAGAAGCATAAAAGACTGCATTTTCAGTCCATCCTTGATGAAACTGGTTTTATCCGTAATAAAAGATCGTCTTGATATCTGCCTTGATAACACTGATAAATATATGCTCAAGAGTCTCCACTTTTATACCACATTACTTTCAGACTTCCAAATTCCTTTACGTGCCCCATTGCTCAGAGTGGATAGCCTGTCTTTCCTCCCTCTTTTCTATCCTTTCCATGTTTGAGTCCACTTTCACATCAGCAGCAGTAGTAGAAGGGATATACGGCAACTTAGTTTACCTCACTTTGAGACTGCTCTCGGGACATAAGGATTATGTGTAAATGAATGTCCATGGATGACTTTGGGGAGATCTAGACTGTTTAGAAAGAGGGAAAATAGACTTCTGTTTTCTTTAAATCGTTGTTTGTGGAACTATTTCAGCAGCTCAACTTTCACCACAATTAATACACCTGAATACACACATTCTTGAATAGAATGGTGGATTGTTGCCCACATTATTTCCTCACCTCCTCCTTCCCCCAGGGTATATGGCTAAGTTCCTGAAAGTAAAATGCACACGTGATGTGACTTTAACCATTTTCCTCACAACTCAGCTTTTTTTGATGTGATCCTGGTGTGTTCCTAGAGGACTCTTCCAGGCTTGTCACCTCACTTTGTCTTTTAGCCTTTTCACCCCCGGCATTTAAGTCTTCCTTCTTGGATTTGCCACATTTACTTTTCTCTTGTACCTCCATCCTGACTCCTCCTCCTTTACTGTGACATCTCCACTGGGATTCTGACACTCCTCCCCATCGTCTCTCATTTTTAATCTACCCATTTCTCTTACAGCACTCTAGTGCAGGCTGTCATCATTTCTTGCTTAGACTCAAGATTAATTGCATACATTATTCATGTATTCACTCTCTATGCATTTATCCCCACTGATTTCTCTTGGATTCACGTGGTTCCTGGCACTTGCAGGAGCAGCTGCTTTTGTGGACTCAAGTTTACTCCTCTAAATTGAAGGAAACAATGATGGGTTTATTCCCCTGTAGTCACTCTAAATACAGTGAACATTAAGTCTTTGATTTAGGGTAGTGCTTCTTAACTGGAATATTCATTCAGTATTCCCATTTTCATACAGGTAGCTCTGACTCATTCATTTCTACTCCTGTGTAGTGTTTCATTATGTGAATAGGCCATAATTAATTTATTCTTGTGTTGATGAACATTTAGATTATTTCGAGTTATTTTGCTTTTACAAACAACTTCAGTTAACATTCTTATCAATGCTCTTTGTGCACATCTACAAGAGATTCTTTTTTTTTTTTTTTTTAAGATTTTATTTTTCCTTTTTCTCCCCAAAGCCCCCCGGTACATAGTTGTGTATTTTTAGTTGTGAGTCCTTCTAGTTGTGGCATGTGGGATGCCACCTCAGCATGGCTTGATGAATGATGCCATGTCCGTGCCCAGGATTCGAACTGGCGAAACCCTGGGCTGCAGAAGTGGAGCACGCAACCTTAACCACTCGGCCACAGGGCCGGCCCCTACAGGAGATTCTTTAGGTATATATACCTAGGAGTGGGCTTCCTAGGTCATGGCTCATGCACATCTTTTTATTTACTAGAAAATGTCAAACTTTCAAAGTAATTATACCAGTTCATACTTTTACCAACAGTGGATTTTCATTGTTCTACTTCCAAACACTTGATATTATCAGATATTTTTCCAATCTGTTAATGTGCAATGCTATCTAATATTTGTATTAAAATTTTATTGTATTCCTATACACCAACAGAGAATAGATATTTTAAAAATTACTGTCTGTATTAGCAATGAAAAATATAAGAAGTTAGGACTAAATCAATAATGGATGTGTTAGACTAAAACAACATTTAAAAATGAAAAGCTAAAATAAATGGAGGAGAATATCGTCTTCATGGATAGAAAGATCTCAATTCAGTGCAATTCCAACAATTCCACTAAAACTTGACAAGCTAATTCTGACAATTTTTATGGAAGAGCAAAGGACCAAAGATGGCCTGCAAATTTTGAGGAAGGCAACTTGCCTATCAGATAATACATTCTAATTATTGAAACCCTGTTGTATTGGCACATGGCTAGACAAATAGGTGAGCAGAACAGTGTGTAATACCCAGGCTCTGTAAATCAACCTGAGGTGTGGTCAGTATCTTCATTTTTAACAAGGTGATTGTTATGTGCCAAAGTCTGAGAATGACTGCTTTACCAGAACAGCTGTTAGCACTAAACACATATCATTGGAGGCATTTTTATGTATGGTGTCCAGTTCAGGGACCCATACCTTTTCTTTCTTTCTTATCTCTACTGTCAGAGGTATAGTCTCTTGTCAGTAATAATAACATTAATTATATTGATTTTTGCCCAAGGGTGGGCGATGGATGCCTCCCTGGATTTACTGTTGCCATTTTCTCATGTTTTCTGTAATGCCGCCAACATTCACTCCTCTGAGTATCTCTGGTCCATATGAACTTGGGAGTTTTTTCATTGAATTACGTTATCATTTATAAATAAGATTAATTTCAGGTTCAATACCTTTAGTCAAATGTTACAAATATGGAAACGAGTGTGGTTCTTAGCTTCCCATTTGTAAGCAATTATGTTTATATAATAGAAAAATCTTAAATTGTTCTGTACTGATTTACTTTATGGTGTTTTTAGTAAATTTTGGGAGTTTTGTATAGTATGACCCACTTATATGCTAACAATAGGTCTACAAATGTAGGATGGCCAATCTCCTTTATTCTTAGATTCTTTTTTTTTTTTTTAAAAGATTGGCACCTAGGCTAACATCTGTTGCCAATCATCCTTTTTTTTTTTAAGGATTGGCACCTGGGCTAGCAACTGTTGCCAATCTTTTTTTTTTTTTCCTGCTTTATTTCCCAAACCCCCCAGGTACATAGTTGTATATCTTAGTTGCAGGTCCTTCTAGTTGTGGGACGCCGCCTCAATGTGGCCTGACGAGTGGTGCCATGTCCGCGCCCAGGATCCGAACCCTGGGCCGCCGCAGCGGAGCGCACGAACTTAACCACTCGGCTACGGAGACGGCCCCAATTCTTAGATTCTTAAGAAGTTAATGATGACAGTGTTAACCAGATTTTCTTTTAATTTTAAGTGTCATCAGATTTATTTATCCCCAATATTTAGTGAAAAACTTTATAGGAATAATATAATAAATGCTTTATGAATAGTACAAACTTATTTTTTCTTTTAAGAGTATATTAAAGCATATATTGCAAGCAGCATTACATATAAAATCAGCACACTTCAATTCCCACCTGGACTCACAGTGTTGGAAGGTGCACAGCAGTGTTTCCAACTGCAGAACTGGTTCTGTTGAACTTGGAGGGAGGAAGAATTGAGGAAGACCTGAAAGAGACTTATCTATGTTTGATCATGGTTATATGTTGAAAAGAGCCTAGTTATTGGAGTCAGATATTTTACATTCTTTTTATTTGGTACTAAGTCTTAAAAATGCAGTGTGTATTTGAAATAGCCTTCTCAATTCAGACTAGCCACATTTCAAGTGCTCAGTAGCCACAGCTAGTGGCTATCATATTGGACAATGCAGATATCCAATAAGATTACAGTACCTCATAGGATTATTGTGGAAAGGATACATATAAAAATTAAGCTCATACTACATATAAAACCTAGTCCATGGGGCCAGCCTGGTGGCACAGCAGTTAAGTATGCACATTCCACTTCAGCGGCCCGGGGTTCGCGGGTTCGGATCCCGGGTGCGGCCATGGCACTGCTTGCAAGCCATGCTGTGGTAGGCATCCCACATATAAAGCAGAGGAAGATGAGCATGGATGTTAGCTCAGGGCCAGTCTTCCTCAGCGAAAAGAGGAGGATTGGCAGCAGATGTTAGCTCAGGGCTAATCTTCCTAAAAAAAAAACAAACCCTAGCCCATTATAGGTACCCAGTAAATGACTCTCTCTTTGCTCTCCATTATAGTAATAGCTTGTTGTTATACTTTGGTTTTTGTAGTATCATATATAGTTGGAAACTTCATGTCAATAAAATCTTGACCTTTTTTTTCAAGTTGAAGAAAGCAAAATGTTAGTTCTCTAAACTAAGCAGCAGTAATCAAGAGCCAGGCCTTTGCAATAGACATTGCTGCTTTTAGTGATTTTGTTTTTTATCCTTCCTTCTAAGATTTAACTTTTATTGAAGGTTGTTGAAAATGTACTTTAAGTACTTGGTACCAAGTTGCTAGTTTTATACTATGATTCAATTTCTCTTTATCTTGTTTTCTTCTGCTCTTTTTTAGTGGTGCTCCCTTACACACAACTAAAACTTCATTCTTGAAGAAAATATTCTCAACCAGGATGTGTATACCGTTATGGAATGTTACTGCACAGAACGTGGGAGACTGGAATGAGACAGTCCTGTGATTTTTCCTGTGGCTAGTTTTGTTGTCCCATTGATTCACAGTAGTTTAGTCTGAACAACCACACGGTGATTTCACCTTGTCCCAGGCTCTCGCCCTCAGTCTTATTGAATTGGATATAGGAAACCAAAAGGCAGGGGCAGGCCCCATGGCCAAGTGGCTGAGTTCATGCGCTACGCTTCAGTGGCCCAGGGTTTTGCCTTTTCGGATCCTGGGAGTGGACATGGCACCGCTCATCAGGTCACGTTGAGGCAGTGTCCCACATGCCACAACTAGAAGGACCCACAACTAAAACAATATACAACTATATACTGGGGGGATTTGGGGGGAAAAAGCAGAAAAAAAAGAAAGAAAACCAAAAGGCAAATTTAGCAAGTGAAAACAAGAACTATAACTGTCCAGGAACTATATAGTGCTTGTATCTTCAGGTGAGGACATTCTTTCACTGTGAATGCAGAATAATGGGATGGAGGTGCTTTGTGAATATAGATTCAGAAACCCCTGGCAGCTCTGTAGAGCTCTCAGGAGGATATTGTCCCTCTCTGGTCAGTTTCCGTATACCCTGCACCAATCAAATGAGGTCTGGGGGATGGCTGTGGTCTTGGTCAGATAATGAGATAATCAGGGAGTCGGAGTCATGCAAGAGCATGATTGTCCTCACTGCTGGTAGGTATGTATAGAGGGGACAGAAATGGGAGACATTACCAAGAGCCAGCACCTTGACCACCTACTAAAGTTAGCTGTGTATCTGTGTATAGTTGGCACAGAACGCAGTGCTCTGCTCTTGAATATAAGTGTAGTGCACCAATTGCTTCCCTTGGTTTGGACAGTGTACCACTTAGCTTTAGGCTTTGCTTCAGCAGTGAAGTCACACTGATGGCTTGTACTGAGATACTTAGTATTCCTGAACTTTATTTACATTATTCAGTTATACCTGCAAGGGGAAGTAAATTCATCAGAGACAGATTCTTCATTGAGGGAAGAGAGTGATGGTTGCAGGGCGAGAGCATATAGCACTTTAAGCATGAATCCTAATGACAGGACGCAGGGCTGCTGGAAGGCTCAACTCATTTTTGTTGTGTGAGAAATGGGGAAAATATAAAAATGGGGGCCCTAGATGCTTAGAGAATTCAGGGTATTTTGTTTATACTGAATATGTTCCATGAACTCTTAGATTATGGAACAACAATACCAAGTCCTCTGTTTCTTAGCAATGATCTCTTATTTGGGTGAGGCTTTGGTTACTTTGTTCTGAGCTGCTTCTGGTTGTATTTGAGAGCCTGCACTTTTCACCCTCTACTGCCTCTGCTCGAGGCATCATCAGTGCCCCAGTGATCTCTTAATGGGCAGTAAAACTGCTTTGCATCCATTAGCCAAGAAAGATTATACCAGGAAAAATAGCACCTATAATTTCATTGCTCTTTTTATTGTTTATGATAATAAAAATTTATTCATGGTAATATAGCACTCTCTTTTACTGAACCATCTGCCCCCTCCACACTCGCATATCACCTGATACTCATGGAGTATTTTGACCCATCCTAACCCCGGGATTCTTCCCAGCTCTTGAGGGAGTGCTTTCTCTCCAAGAAATCTGACACGTTAGGAACTCTCAGTGTGATTTTGGATCCCATCAGGGATGGGGAGTCCTCTCCTCCATCTATTTAGGCAGCCATAACAGGAACCACATTATAAGTGAGTCTTAGAATCTCCTGGTATCTCCAGTAGTAAAGGAGTTTGTCTCTGTCCTATACCATCTTTCGCAGAGTATGGATATATCTTTGGAGCATATATAAAAAAACAGGTGCTTATTTGAGTACATGTAAGTTTCACTAGTAGGAATGGAAAAGTGATTAAATTTTTTTATTTCAGCTTTATTGAAGTATAGTTGGCAAAACTGTAAGGTATTTAAAGTGTACATCATGGTGACTTGATACATGTATACATTGTGAAGATAAATTTAAAGTCAATATTTGGCCCTAGTTGGGAAAATTAATGTAATGGATTATTTGGTTGATGTGTATATGGTTTTTCTTTTTCTTTCATTTGTGTGGGCATGGAAAGAGAACAAAAAGCACCTAACTTTGTATAAACACATGGGATCCCACCATCTTGAGAGAACTACTCTTAGCATATTGGAATATATATTTTTAGATTTTTGTTGTTTTGCATGTTTAACAAAATTCAGAACATACTCTTTATACATTATTTAAGACATCAGTATTTTAACAAGATATTTTTCTTGATACAGTAAAAATAATAATACATTTTAAAACTTAATTGTATTTTTCTCTCTGTAGTAAATATAACAAAGTCATACTACAGGTTTAGTAAATAGTAGTACTAATAGAAATTTTTGTTGACTAAACTTTTAAGCTCATAACTAAGTTTAAAAATCTGGACTATTTGTATTGATGGTTCCTTTTTATAAATGTAAGATACTATATGTTAGAGAATTTAAAGTTGCTCTTGAGGAAATGTTTTTAATGCCACTATATTAACTCAGTTTTAGAATTAATTGTGGGGGCTGCCCCAAGGCCACGTGGTTAAGTTCGCATGCTCCGCTTGGGCGGCCCAGGGTTTCTCTGGTTCGGATCCTGGGCACGGACATGGCACTGCTCATCAGGCCAGGCTGAGGCAGCATCCCACATAGCAGAACTAGAAAGACCTATAACTAGAATATACAACTGTGTACTGGGGAGCTTTGGGGAGGAGAAGAAGAAGAAGGGGGAAAAAATGAATTAATTGTGATTTTTAAAATTATTTTTCTCCCCAGATCCAGGTATTTTAGAACATGCTCAAGAGGTGAGCACTTAACCATAGAGGTAAGTAGAGTCATGAATCTGATTGGATAAAAGTACCTTCAGGAACAACTTTGTTTTTTATTAAGGGGGAAGGATCAGGACCTAAATTTAGTATGGACTATTTATATTTCAATATTATTGCTGCTAGTAAAGAGGGAAAGAATTGGGGTGGTGTGGGGAGGGGTGAATAGGGAGAAGTTTGCAGAAGATTAAGGTCCTATTTTTCTAATAGAATTGCTATTTCCGCTTATGAAGTGGTATTTTTGTTTTTTGTTTCGTCTTTTTTTCCATCCTACACAACCCAGGGAGAGCGTGCTCTTCCATCGGTCGTGGTTCAGTAAGCAGTGATTCTAGAGACAGGTGGCTGGCCTGCCCCGATGCAGAGGTAGCTGAATCAGAGCAGCAGGTTGATTTTAAGCAGCTGCGCCGGATGAATCACTGAGTTGCTTGTTCTTTCTACGTAAAAGACAGTAATAGACTCTGCCATTCACTCAGTCCCTACTGTGTACCGGCTGCTCCCACACACAGTTGATGAATGTCACTGCACGTGATTCTTGTGACGATTCTAGTGAATAGGTGGCAGTCACCTCATTTTACGGGTGAGAATTGGAGGCTTAGACAGGTGAAGAAGCTGGGCTGTATTCCACAACCTGTAAGTGGCAGGACCTAAATCCAGTCCTCTGCTGTGTGCCTTCAAACTTGAACACCTGCTTCCTTGCCTTCTCTATGAAACAAGGAAGCATGTAAACTAGGAATTAGTTTTAAAAAAAAATCACAAACCAATACAAAAAATAAGTTCAAGATAGTAAGTTTAGACAGTTTTAAGTCATCTCTTTAGGTTCTTGTATTTTCTAAACCTTTTGGATTCGTTGTTTTCTCCATTTTTAAACAACAAAACAATATTAACAATAAAACAGTTTCCTTTCTGTCAAGTGGTTATCAAATTATTTATATTTAAAATACAAATATTTTAATAATAGCAATGACTTTCATTCTGTCATTTGGCATAATAGCATTCATCATGTTATGATTAAATTGCTCACGTATCTCTAGAAAGACTCTCAGCAGTAGCAGCTACCATCTCGTAGATTTTCAGTAAATAGTTATATGAATGAATAGATGAATAAATATAAACATTATGAGAGAAATTCTTATTTGGGTATCTTTTCAGTCCCTGTTTCTTGAGTAATTTTCCTCTTATGACATTAAGTAATTTGTTCTGAACACAAGTGAAGTGGAAAATTCCGGCAGTGTCGGTTTGAAACACCATAAGAAATATTCAATCAGGTGAAAGTTTTAGTTTATAAATTTCTTATTTATGTAGAAAATTGCTTTAATTTTTCTTTTTCATATAAAGTCATAAATTATATGCTTGTCTTGGCTATCTTTTGGACTGTTGAATATATCAAATGAACTAATGTTGAAAAAGACACGACTTATCTTAAAAATATAAAGATATTTTATTTTTGAAGTGAAAAAGTGACAATTTTTTGTGAGATATGTGCCTTAGACAAATATTCTCCCTAACACTTACTTTCTTGTTCTTTCAGTTTGAGAATCTAGTAGAAAGTGATGAGGTAAGTATTTCCACAGTAGTGCAAAACCTGTATTCGTTCTCATTAGTTCTAACAACTGTTTTTAAAATTTTTATTTTATTATCTTCTATTTTAGAACTTTTATTCTTTGGTTTTTGTTTTTACTTTTCAGTCCCTTACCATTTTCTTCTTTTACTAATTTATTTTAGTACATAATTCAGAATTTTCTGCTGTAAACATTTATAATACTATATACATATATAGTATACTATAGATAGTTGCATATATCAGTTACATATATTATATCAGAGAGATAGATATAGCAGGTTTTTTAAGCATTTTATAGAATTCTATAGCATTTAAAAAGGGATATTTCTAACCATTTGCCATTAGGTAGGTAAAATTCCTGAGCAATCCAGAGCAGACCCATTCTTTAACCATAGTTTTCATAGATTTCTGAAGGTAGAATTTATACATGTTTATTCTACAATCACTTTTGACTACCCATTTATCTTTTTTATCAGTTATTCCTTGTGTTGGCTTTTTGTATTTAATCTCATCTAAAACTCAATTTTTTAACCATATTTTTATTTTTTTATTTTTGAGGAAGGTTAGCCCTGAGCTAACAGCTGCTGCCAATCCTCCTCTTTTTGCTGAGGAAGACTGGCCCTGAGCTAACATCCGTGTCTATCTTCCTCTGCTTTATATGTGGGACGCCTACCACAGCATGGCTTTGCGAAGTGGTGCCATGTCTGCACTCAGGATCCGAACTGGCGAACCCCGGGGCCCCCGAAGCATAACGTGTGTACTTAACCGCTGCACCACCGGGCTGGCCCCTTAATCAATTTTAAGATGCATCCCAAGTACAGAAATGTTAAAATATGAAAAAAAAAAAAAAAAGTACTTTTTAGAATTAGGGAAATGTGGTGTATATTTCTTATGCACTGATATAGTTCAAAGACTTTTAGTTTATATGTTAATTTCCAACTTCACTCAACTAATTATATGAGTTTGTGCAAAGTACACAATACTAGTCTGAGTGTAAATTAGCATATTTAACAGTTCTGAGAAGAACTATTAAAGAAACTTTTAAAGAAAATTACTTAAACTTGTTCAACCAAGCATTTCCAAATTAATTTGGGCATAAATTCTTTTTGAAAATAGTAATACATATTTATTACCATCTGGTAGGACACATTTGGGAAACTCTTAGCCTTTTGTTTTCCCAGTAAAATTTCTCCCAAATATTTTAACGTTTCATAGAACCTAGTTTCTTTCCCTTTTTAAAGGTCACTTTAATTCCATGTATTTCTTAAAACAAGTGTAAGCAAATGCTTAACATGATATTTTTTAAGTTTCTGACAAGTACTAAATGTAAGAGTTCTTTCTCCCAGCATCATCTGCTTTTTAAAAGAATTTGTGGTTTCATGTGTTTTCCTAAGGTGCTTTTTGTTTGGTTGAGTTTTTTGTTTGTTTTTGTTTTTGCTAACCAGTCTTTCCCACTCTCATATCATATTTCATATTTGTTTTAGTTGGACATCATCCTGTTTTGTAGTGCTATTTCCTACATTCTTTTGGGCCGTTTGGAATTTTATTCCTGTTGTTACTTAGTCATATATTTTAACTATCAGATGTGAATAGCTTAAATGTGTAAGAAAGATGTCTAAATCCAAATTAGTCTTGAAAGTAGTTATGGTTTGCTTTGGAGGAAAAAACTGTAGGTAATTTCATCACCCTGTGAAAGAAAACAAACACAGTTGCTTCTTCTTATTTGTGGTAGTTAAGTTCTATAAAATTGCAGTGAATGCTGAATTAGTGACTACCAGAACATTGCTCCTTGGGGAAATACAGAGTTAGGTTCCTGTGAGCTTCTGGTCACAACATGTTTGTCAACCGATCAGTAGATAACCTTGCTTCACGTTTCTGTTTGACACCTTATTTTAATATATATTACTGATTTGTTAAGTTTGAACTTACAGTCAACAGCCTATAATTCATGCCTGAACGAAGTTTATCTAACACGTATTTTCTGTATAAGGCACATCACAACATTCTTCGGATTAGGAACATTAGACAGCACTACACATGGAGGTCATTTTAAACAGTGAAATTACCAAGAAAAGAGCACACAAATGCAGAAGACCTGGTGCTAAATAGACTGTGACGAGGACGCAGCACGAGAGCTGAAACGAGCAGGCAGAGCCTTACTGTGTTCTCCCTCAGCTGGGACTGTACCTATTGGGCAACTCAAATTTTCTGGTGCTCTCCGCAAGTCTGAGAATGACCACAGAAGTACAGGGAGTATTGGTGTTGATGTTACAAATAAATTTGAGATCATAGGTGAATTTGCAAATAGGGAATCTGCAAATAACAAGGATCAACTGTAAATGATGAGGGCATAGAGAATATGTTGTCTAGTACCTCCTGACCCCAAAAGGTCATTTCGTATAGAATACATATTTGTTAGAAAAAATTAAGAAATGTCCAGCAATTAGTTGTTATATAGTTAAGCCAGATGTTAAACTAAATTTTGCCTTGGAGAAATAGTAAAATTTTAAGGCGTTTTGTTTAAAACACTTTTAATAATGAAATTTGTTTACCATGATAAAAAGAGATAAGCAGAAAATATTGTGATTAAATAATTTTATTGGCTTGCCTTAAATAGAATTCAGCTAATGAAATTTCTTTAATTGTTTAATTAATTTTTGTACAGGGGGAAAGCCCAGGAAGCAGTCATAGGTAAGACCATTTTTTAAAAAAGAACAAAACAACTTCTATGTGAACTATAAGAAGCCCTCTGAGAGTCCAGGCTCCGTCATTTGCTTGCTTTGAGGCATTAAACATCAGGACCTTAGTTTTCTCTTTCTCTAAGACTGAGGCAAATAATAACATATCTCCAAAGATTGTTTCAAACATTGAAGAATTTAATGTACATAAGTGCCTAGGTTCTTCCTGTTGAACCTAAGTTTTTATGTATTTTTAGTTTTTAAAAAAAAATTTAATATTGATAAATACATTTCCTTGAATTTTTTAAACATTATCTCCCTTTTCCTTCCTTATGACATTCTAAAACTTGTTTTACTAATAACATTTTTTATCTTTCAATAGTAACTAGAACCTTGACACTCTTAATTTATTTAAGCAGCCTCTTTATATTTTTTTAAATTACCTGAGCTACTTGAAAAAGAACCATCTAAGTCAAAAGAGAGTTCTTAATATCAAGAGAATATTTTCGTATACTGTTTCATATTTTCAATGTATGTTCTTTACCTTTCTTAGTTTAGCAAAGATTTATTAAACAACTCTCATGTGGCCAGGCACTGTGCTGAACGCTGGGATTTAAAAAGCAGACATGAGGGGCCAGCCCCATGGCCGAGTGGTTGGGTTTATGCTCTCTGCTTCAGCAGCCCAGGGTTTCGCCAGTTCGAGTCCTGGGCATGGACATGGCACCGCTCATTGGGCTGTGCTGTGGTGGCGTCCCACATGCCATGGCTGGAAGGACCCACAACTGAAAATATACAACTGTGTGCCAGGGGGCTTTGGGGAGGAACAAGGAAAAATAAAATCTTAAAAAAAAAAAAAAAAAAGCAGACGTGGTTCTCTACATTAGAAGAAAGAATATCCTGGTATGGGAGATAGTCCGTGGAGATGATAATTTCAATGTGAGGTGGGAAAAGCGATTAAATAGCAGTTATAAACACACAAGGAAAACCTAGAGGAGAAACCCTTTGCCCAAAATGTGTAAGAGGAGGTATGTCCAGGTAGACTTCTTTAAGGAGATGCACCTGGGTTGATACTTGAAGGATTGGTAAGTGGTAACTATCCAGAGGAGGAGAGCATTCCAGATAGAAGAAATGGCATGAACAAAGTGGGAGAACTGCCTGGAAGGAGGCAGAGGGGGACTTTGTGGAGTGATGGAAATGCTTTGTATCTTGCTTTGGGTGGCAGTTACATGAGTGTATAGTTGTCAAAACTTAATGAACTGAACACTTAAAATTTGTATTTTGTTTTATGTAAGTTATATCTCAAAAGACCAAAAAAAAGAAAGAAAGAAAGCAAAAGCCCTAGGCAGAAGTTAGGGCTAGAGGAGCAGAAGTAGGAGACGTTAGCTTACACGGATCTGGTTAAAACCATGATAATTATCAAGATCACCTGCCTGAGGTTGGGAAACAGGAGGAAAACAGCCAAGAGGCAATGGACAAAAAGAACCAGGAGAGCATGGAAAGCCAAGGAAGGAGGTGGGCAGACAGACGGAATGGAGGGGATGGTCAGCACTGTCACATGAAGCTGAATACGATAAGGACTATTGTGTTTGGCAACATAGAAGCCATCACTTACCTTTGCTAGAGTTATTAGAGCGATGAAAGTGGAGGTGGACTGCTGTGAGTTGAGTAGAGAATGGGAGGTAAGGACACAGAAGGTCGAAGAAGCACAGTAGTTAAGATTAAGGAGCTGGTCTACTTGGGTTCAAATTCTAGCTCTGCCGCCTAGGAACTAAGTGACTTACTTGGGCATAATCTGTCTTCAGCTTATTTCCCTCATATGTATGATCTCTATACCTACCTTATAGGGTTGATGTGAGGACTGACGTTAGTTAATATATGTAAAGCACCCACAAGAAAGCCTGACACATAGTAAGTGCTAGATGTGCTATCAATATGCGTTTAATTTTCAGGAATTTTGGCTGAAACGAGGAGAGAGGGAGCGGTAGCTAGAGATAGATATAGGTCGAATGAAAATGTTTCCTTCTTCCTTTTTTCTTTCTTTCCTTTCTTCCCTTCTTACTTCACATGGAAGAGAGGTGAATCCTAGGCTAAAGATGAAAGAGAGGTGCTAAGTGATGGAGCAATATCCCAGAGAACTCTCTGGAGTGGCGGAGGGAAGGTGGCATCACTGGTGAATGAATCAAGAGTATCAGTGTAGCAGGTGGCCTTGAACGAGTTAAGGAACGCCACCTCTTTAGAGGGCAGAGGGAAGAAGAGGAAGGGCAGACTCACGTGGGAGGAGGAGTGGCAAGAAGTTGAGGGAATTGATGTTTGATGCTCCCCATATCTCAAAGTGGGGAGAATTTAACTTCTAAGGGAAAAGTTCAAATGAGGAACTTAAGGAGTATGTGAAGGTTTCGAAGTAGTTAACATAGGATGTGAGAGGGAGTTGCCCATGTATAAGTACAGGGTTATTGCTGGGGCCTGAGGGCCAAATAGATGTTGGATTTTCTCTAGCAGCTCTCAGCAGAAAGGGCTAATCACAGAAATGATCCAAGGTCAGAGAGTGAGTAAGCTAGGTGAGTAAGACTTATTGATAGGAGTGCAAGAAAGGGAGTATATTGATAAGAAAATACTTCAGGTTTGCCATGGTGTCCACGTTAGTTTAGGTGAAGTGAGGCCAGGAGAGGATCAGGATGGGTAGACTGGGAGGAAAGGGAAGGATCAAGGGCCTGGGGTGGCCAGAGTGACTGAGCAGGATAAATAGTGGGAATGAGCATTGAGGGTCCCAGAGGGTGTGAGGGCTGGGATGGCAGTGTAGCTTACTGGAGTTTTTATTTTATGATGAACGTTTTGGGATATGGTCAGATGGCTGAAGCAGAGCCAAAGTGAAGGTAAATGCAGTCCACATTTCTTAAAAGTTGTAGTGCTAAAAAATACGCTGGGAATACATCATCTTATTCAACTTATATCCCAAATTATATCATGTTAGAATGTATGCTCTTTCACTCTCACAATTGATATTATAGCATCAGATTGCTTTAATACATTTTTTACAGTAAAATTTCAGAATTTCACTGGTTTTATGAGTGTTTTATTTGGACTTGGATTCATCAGAAGTTTTTTTTATTTTCTTTCTTTTTCTCCCTCATTTTTCGCTGTAAGGCCTCTTACTGAGGAAGAAATTGTTGACCTGAGAGAGAGGCATTATGATTCTATTGCTGAAAAACAGAAAGATCTTGATATGAAAATTCAAAAAGAGGTAAATAGTCTTTTATGTTGCTTACATATATGTTATCATAAAACCTCTGTTTATAGGGGAAAGTTGTCATTAAATAATATATTGCATATGATCAGTCATTGGACTTATAGTTAGATATATACAGATGGAAATGATTTAAAAGTCAAAAAGTTATTCCACCCTATTATAACTTGTTTTAATTTATCAGAAATGAGATGCTGCCCCAAAATAAAGATAATACATATTATAAAAATAATTTTTTAATTCACAAGTAGGGACTCTGACAAGATAGATCCACCTTTGTGTTTAAAACCAACTTTAAAAAATTACTCTATTTCACAATAAGTATTTTTTTTGTCTTTTTGTTTGTCTTGCATTTATTTATTCTTAGTAAGTGAATCAGGTACTTCTAATGATCATAAATGTTATATTTATTTTAATATATTTATGGAAATGGCCTGTAATTACAGTTTTGCTATTTACTAAACTAAATAGAATCATTCATATTCCATTATACATTTAAAAATAGTCTATTTAGTACCAATTAGTGATTTCAATAGCATTAACTTAAGCTACACAAAAGATGCTAATATTAGGCTAAAGAAAAAAATTGTGTTGAAATTTGATTTTTCAGTTTGATTTGATATACAATAGATTATCAGTAAAGCATTTTGGATGCTGTAGTGAATGGCAAGAACTTAAATGTAAAGTAATTGTAAAGTAATTTTTTAATAGCCTGATAGTAAAATTCAGGACATGTGCATCAATGAGGTGTGGACTTTGTGAAAGCTTCCTGCACTGTGGTGGACGGTGACATGATTGGCCTTAGTTTTAAAGACCTTGGAGTTACCAGAACCAAAACCATTAAACTTGTCAGGGTGATAGGCATTGGAACAATTGTTGAGAATGAAGGTCATTGCATGTTCTAAAGAAAGAAACAGTTTTATCTTTATGCAAATTAGAGGCTACTACAGCTTCTGAAAAATTCTGTAATATATTTGATATCATTTGAATTATTTTGTAAAAAGAGAAATTGAAACGAGATATCACAAAAATTTCAATTCTGTTATGCTTTGTAGAGATCATTTTTTTAATAATTTATTTTTTATTTTATAAATAGAGACATTTTATTTTTAGAGCAGTTAGACAGGTTCTGATTTTTGTTAATCCTTATTGTTTTGTTCATGCACAGTTAGCCTTACAAGAGGAGAAGTTAAGACTAGAAGAAGAAGCTTTATACGCTGCACAGCGTGAAGCAGCCAGGGCAGCAAAGCAGCGAAAGCTCTTGGAGGTGAGGGAGAGGCCCCCGCGCACGTCAGGGCTGCTCTTCTCCTGATTCTTTCCGACAAAGCTTAGTTGGCACTTTTTTCCCCCTAAAATCAAGGGCTTCTTGTTTAACCACTAATGTATTGATACATATATTCTTAGGAATTTTAAAGGCAAATTAGTTGGTCTTTCATAGCCAGAAATAACATCAAATCATGTGCTTGATACTGAATGCTGTTTAGCTTTAATTTAGCAGAAGCTAATTCTTGTTTATCCCAAAGATGAAATTTAGTTTTCCAAAACCCAGACTTCTTTTGGGAAAATAAATATATTCTTAGATGGAAACATTGCAAAACCAGCCTTTAAATATAATTTCTGTAGCATTTTTGAGTTTTTGTTTTAACAGTTCCTTGAACTGCTAGAATTCCTTGTACTTCCTAGAATTGGTAAGCCGGGCAATTTTGCTCCATAGAAATAGTGTATTTTTCTTTTCTTTATTCTTGTGTCTTTAAGAGATTGGGAGTTTGAGTCTTGAGAAATCTTTGGCATATTATCAGAGAAGGCAACACATTTATCATATCTTTCGTGCCATATGCTCATATTGTATTACCATAATACCATACAGCTGTTAATAATAGACATTTCTGGAGCCCTGGCTAAGCGTCAGGAACTGTTCTAAGTAGTTCACATGTTTTACCTTACTTAATCCTCACAGCAGTCCTAGGAGATAGGTTGTGTTTTTAATCCCCATTTTGTAGATGAGAAAACCAAGCGACAGAGATGTTAAGTAACTTGCTTGATCCTACAGCTAATAAATGGCGGAGCCAGAGTTCAGGCACAGGATTGCTTAGCCAGTATCCTGCTTAGTATCTCCCTCCGTATTTGGCCTGTGTGAACTCGCCACGGTAGTGTTAACTGATCATGTCACATAGTAATTGTTGTAACTTAGAGAAACTGAAAAACCGTGTGTATTATATTGCTGTGTGATTTCTAATGTGACCTGTGCCCTTTATCTCTCTCTCTCTCTTTTTGGTATTTCAGCAGATTAATTAGATTATATGGGGAGTATCTTTTTTTTATAGTAAGTTCTAAATAGTGGGAAAGTTTAAAATTAACTCACCTTCTACTAAGAAATAATATTTTTCTGGGTATAATTTAGACATCTCTTTTTACTATAATAAATTCTCTTCTGCTTACCTTTTAAAGACCAGAAGCATTCCATATGCAGCATCTGTTTGAGTTCTCTTGAGTTTTTTCTTCCCTGACTAAATATTGGTATAGGAACACATAACAAGTGTATACAACATACACTAACCACAAAGATACTCAGATACCTGTACATACATTTGGTTTTCCCAATAGCGCCGTGGGTTTGCTGGGGCAGTATTAGTATTACAGCCATCTGTAGTTTACAGATGAAGAAACAGAAAGTGAAGGACATGCAGGGACACACAGCTAATAACTGTCAGAGCCACAACTCTGACAGAGTCTTCTGAATCCTTTGTTTTTGTTATTTCTGAATTAACTCATCCAGGTCTTCTAGATCTTTCATTTTCTTGCTACTTATTTCACCCAGAATAGAACTTCATTTACTGTTTTTAGCTATTTCTTTCTTGCCCCTCATCTTTCCAGTTATTAGAAGTTCTTAGGTGTAATATGAATGTTGAGTACACCAATATATATTTGTTTTAAAAGTTATTTTTAGTAACAGTATGAATATTCTGACCGCTTAAGGATCAGAAACTGAGAAATTCTACTCATAATTAGAGGATATAGAAGGGAGCAGTGATGCATTTAAGGAAAAAGACTAAAATAGAATAACTTTTTAAGTTTTATTTTTCTAGAAACTAGAAAAAAATCCTTTTCAGTGTTGCATGAATGGTTTTAAAAAATATAATTTTATAACAGAGTGATTTTGTATTGCCTTATGTTTCCAAAGCAAGAAAGGCAGAGAGTTGTGCAGCGATACCACCCTTCAAGCAATGGAGACTATCAAAGGTAAACCCTCCCTTTGTGGTAGAATACGTTATTTCCAAAGAGAACACAGGTCGCCTGGATGTTTGTACACGTATCCACATTCATGTTCCCTAAAATAGTACTGCTTTTCAAAGACATTGTCTTGTAAGAATACTGAGCACATTTGCTTTCTTTATGTTGGAAAGTGATCATGTATTTGAATTGACTTTACTGCATTTTTAAGAGTGGCCACATCTTCCATATAGAAGATCATGCAGCAGCACACTGAATGCCTTGATACATTGTTTATGCCCGGGTCCTTTGTGGTTGCCTTAGCCCCTCTCTTGTTTTATAAAGTTATGCGTGATCATTTTGGGGAAGACACATTTCAGATGTCACCTTTCCACGAGTGTTTCCTGCTCACTCAGAGAACCTCATTCATGCGTCATTATGGTAAATTGTGAAGTTGGGCTTATGGCTGAGCTTTGGATTTTGACTTCAACATTAACCAAAATCTTACTGTTTTTAGTTTACTATTAGCATTAAGAAAATTAAGACCTATTTTCATTAGATTATTCAGTTGTACAGTGATTATGAATTTGTGTTGGATAGACCTTCAAGCCAAAATGCCTTCATTAACTTAAGCGTGCATTATGTTGCATCTACTGTGAATATATAAAAAATTTATTTCACTTTTATTACAGTTCGGGACCAGAAGACGACTTTGAATCTTGTTTGAGAAATATAAAGTCACAGTACGAAGTTTTTCGAAGTAGTAGTAAGTCTTTTAAAATATCTGTGTAGGTTTTAAGTTTACTTTATGCTACGTTAAACAGATAATTGGAGATCCTGGCTCTGTTTCTATAGAAGAACTTCCTACCCTTCAATTCGTGTTGCCCAGATAGGTCATTAACTAGTCCATAATTATACAATTTTATCTTTCCTTTTTTAAAAGGAGTTGGAGCAAAGAAAAATCTCAGGCTATTTCTGTAGATCCGTAGAGGGAGTCAAGCACTCCTTTTTCCATTTCTCTTCTGAACCCACCTTTCCCCTCCCACAAAAAGAGAAGATGGGAGGAAATAGTACAAAAGTGTACTTAATTTACTTATTACAAACTGATTTATAAGATTAAAATGTTGTTCTCCAAGTTTCTAGAGTCAAAACTCCTATGCTTTCCAGTAATGGAAGTATAGTTGTGGTTCCTTTTGAAAATACAGATTGCTCTTTATTTGTTTTATCATTTTTATTTTTTCATTTGTTCTTTTGTCCCTCTTTGAAATTGACTATTAAAAATATTACCTAGACGGGGCTGGCCCCGTGGCTGAGTGGTTAAGTTTCCGCGCTCCGCTGCAGGCGGCCCAGTGTTTCTTTAGTTCGAATCCTGGGCGCAGACATGGCACTGCTCATCAGACCACGCTGAGGCAGCGTCCCACATGCCACAACTAGAAGAACCCACAACGAAGAATACACAACTATGTACCGGGGGGCTTTGGGGAGAAAAGGAAAAAGTAAAATCTTTAAAAAAAAAAAAAATATATTACCTAGAGTTCATCATATTTGAGAAGTTTATAATTCATTTAAATTTGCATGTTTACTGTGCTAGATGACAAAAAAATTAAAACGAAAGAAAGGAAAAAAAGCCCTTCATACTGTTCCTAACAGAAACTTAGTAATGTAATGATTTCAATAATTGTTTCTTAGGATGTTAAAGGGAATAATAATATCTGGAGAGAGACAATTACTGCAAAATAAATGTTTGTGGTAAAAGAGTACAGATGGCCACATTTAATTGTATTTGGTGTATATTGTAGGACTTTCATCAGATGCTACAGTTTTGACACCAAATACAGAAAGCAGTTGTGATTTGATGACCAAAACTAAATCAACTAGTGGAAATGATGACAGCACATCCTTAGATCTAGAGTGGGAAGATGAAGAAGGTATTTCATATTCACAATTTTACCTGAGTTAATTTAATACCTAATTTAATTCAATCTTTGTTAATTTCTAGAAATCTACTTGGTATTTTACTTTATTTAAACTGAAATGACTGGAAGGCCTTGAAAAATCAGCATAAAAATTTCTTAGACTCTTATTATATTAGTGATTATCATTTGTTGATAAATTGTTTAGAAAGTTGCTTAGTTCTTAATGTTTTTGGAGATTTAAAAATTGAATGATGGGGCTGGCTCTGTAGCCAAGTGGTTAAGTTCGTGCTCTCTGCTTTGACAGCCCAGGGTTTCGCTGGTTCAGATCCTGGGTGTGGACATGGCACCACTTGTCAGGCCACGCTGAGGTGGCTTCCCACATGCCACAACTAGAAGGACCCACAACAAAAATATACAACTATGTACTGGGGGGATTTGGGGAGAAAAAGCAAAAAAAAAAAGATTGGCAACAGTTGTTAACTCAGGTGCCAATCTTAAAAAAAAAAAATTGAGTGTAAATTTCTCATTTTACGGTTTTTGTAATCCAGCCCATGATACTGCTCAATAAGAATAATCACTGCCCCCTTGTGGGCAACGTAAAGCCGAATTTAGTTAACTTTGGGTTCATTGTAAGTTAACAATTTGTTAGTCTTTCTGGTAGTACAAAAGGTGTAACACACACATGAGTTTGAATTTTAGCTGATATGTCTTCGTAGCTGTAGTACTTTAGGTAGATTTCTTAATCTCTCTCAGCCATAGTTTATTCATCACAAAAAGGGAATAATCAACCTCCTTTAAAGGATGATTATTCACTGTTGTATTCTCAGGGTCTAAAAATGCCCAACACATAACAGGCAGTCAGTAAATATTAGAACAAATGAATGAATAAATGTTGTGAGGATTAAATAAAATTTATATAAAACACCCAGCACAGGCTGCAGCACAGGCAGGCACTCAGAATTATAGCTAAAATGTGCATTTGTTTAAAGAAAAGTCTATTTCACTGAATAAGGCCCAAGTTTTCATTTTCATTTTAAGAAATCAGTAATCCAAAAAGGAAGAACCAATTACAGAACATAGGGCTTTAAGAACAATAGTAAGCATTAAGTATTTCATAGAATTTTGAGATGGAATGGACCTTAGATCCTCTAAACAAGCTATTTGTTTTGTCAGTAAAAAAACAGATATACAGTGGCCTTGAATAACTTTACCAAAGATTGCATCAACTTCCTTAAATCGTCTTCTCAGCTAAACACTGTTTCCCCAATCCTGTATTTAGATTATTGCATGTTTGGATCCCAGTCAGCAGACTTTAAACTTATTTTTATTTTAGCATCTGTTCAATTTGAACAAAGCCTTTCAGGTTTTTCAATTCCTAATTCTGCATCCACGCTGTATGCTGATAAAATGACTTTTGAGGTTATTATGCAAGTCATTAACAGAACTATTAAACTAGACAAGATAGAAGACACAGCCCACTAGAAATCTGTTTATAGACTGCTGTGCAGTCCAGCTTCCTTTAGACATAGTGTTACTCAATCGGATACAAGCCCACAAAGTTATATTAGCATCCAGCTATGTTTTTATCTCGTCTATAGGGATAACTTGCTTTGCTGGGTTGAGTCTTTCTCATTTTTCAGGAGTGACAGACAACAGTGCTCAGAAATTTAAATGTTCTTTTATTATTGTAGGATCTGATTCTTTAAGGTCAGAAAACAAAATTATTAAATGTGTCTAGGGATGTTATAGTCTCTTTTCTAGTCCTAGATTTTAATTGTTACCAATGTTGATTCTGTACTTATAAATTCCAGTTTCTTTTCTGTCATCCCTCTCTTCCTTCTACCAAAACGACATTTTTTTCTTCCAAGATTTTTGATGCTTTCACTGTACTGACCAATTTCTTTCTGTTCAGAATTAGATCCAGAACAGTTTTCCCTAGAATTGTCGCTATTCTGTTGTGGTAGAGTCAGAATAACAGAAGAGCACCGACTTCGGAGCCAGACTGAATGGATTTAGATTCTTGCTCCATCACTTCTGTAGCTGTGTGACCTTGGCCAGATCACATTCCTTTACCGTAGAATGGGGGATAATGACAGCACTGTATGTAACTTCGCAGAGTTGTTGAAGATCAAATCAGCTAATGTATGTGAAGTGCAAACAACATAACTGGAACCTAGCAAATGCTGGAAAGGTATATGTTGTTAGCATTAGCATTAGAGTTATATTATCTCTGGGAAATGAAATTGTCCTCTGGGCAGGAAAGGACTTTGGCAGACACACTGATTTGGCCATTTAAGACTAATAGCAATTGAAGTCCTCCATCCATTCTGCTTTATTTATGGCACTTCAAAAATTTCACCTTAGTAGATGCTCAGTGTTGCATCAAAACTGTCCTTTTGTGAATCTACAGGAAGATATATTTATACTTAGTCATGAAGAAGGAATATCAGTTAGTTGATGAAAGAGATGGGAGACAAACAGGGAGAGGGTAGCATTCCAGGCAGATAAGTATAATGCAGCAGATAAGAATATTACAAATAATTGCTCCTCAAAAATTTTGGAGATGTTAGAAAAATATTTCTAAGTGGTTTGAAATATATTTTCACTGAGGTGCTCAGACTAACACACAGAAAATATTGTTTACTCCATTCTTTCCTTCTATCTTACATTCAGTCCATCAGCAGGTCCTATAGCCAACAGCTTCAAAACACATATGCAGTATGAGAATCTGATCAAGTCTCATCACTTCCTCTACTTCCATCTGGTTCAAGACACTTTTCTCTCTCACCTGTACTATAATAGTTTTTTAAATACCACTTCTCTGCTTCCAGCTGTACTATCAGAATGCACTTGTAGGAAGGCAAGTCAGATCATGCCACTGCCACTTTTGACCATCCCAATCGATGAATTCCCAACTGCTCTTAAAGTAAATTCCAAACTTCACACAATGATCTACAAAGACGATACATCCCTCTTGGCCCTCATCTCATCCTTCCCTCCCCACATTTATGATGCTTTAGTCCATCTGGCTTGTTTTTCTATTCCTTCAGCATACAAAGCTCATTCTGGCCTCGGGTCCTGGAGTATTCTGCTTAAACTGTCTTCCCCCAAGTCTTTGCAAGCTTCCTTTCTTCTCATCATTCACGTTTCTGGACTCATTCAAGCCTTCGATCTTTATCTCCCATCCAAACTTTTTACCCTCTTTCTGGGTTTTATTATTTATGATATTTTATTATTAATATTTGAATTTACATTACTTGTTTGCTTGCCTGTGTGGGTGTATACACATACACATGCATATATATAGAAGCATGCAAATAAATAAAAGAGGAACAGAGAGAAATATTCTTTCTTCCTCAGCAGTATCTAGTCCAGTATATGCTTGATACTTGTTTGATGATTGCATAAAAGTAAACCGTGTGTTTTGAAATGGCTTTTTTTAATGACTACACTTTGATGATATATAGATTGTAAAATCATTATTTCATTAATTTTATAATTAAATAAATCACTAGTATTTCCCTTGAAATATATCTTGAAAACTACAAAAAAAAAAAAAAACTGTCCTTTTGTGAGTATTAATGTTTATTTTTCTCCAAGGCACATTCTAGTATTAGACCCCAACAGTTCCCCGTCTTAAGGGGAATTCCCTTCTTAACTGACTCTTTAAGTCAATTCACAGATCAAATCTGATTATTAAATAAAAACTCTATTGTTAAATTGGAAGTCTTTTAATTAGCTTTTTTAATCTTCACTGACATTTCTAATAATTCTGCCCAAATAATAGGAATGAATCGAATGCTTCCAATGAGAGAACGTTCCAAAACAGAGGAAGACATTCTCCGGGCAGCACTGAAATCCAGCAGCAAGAGGACCGGAAGTAATCCGACGTCAGCCTCCGAGGACTCCAACGGCCTAGAGTGGGAGAATGATTTTGTTAGTGCTGAAATGGATGATAATGGCAATTCTGAGTATTCTGGATTTGTAAATCCTGTATTAGAACTGTCTGATTCTTGCATAAAGCAATCTGATGCAGATCAACAGAAACGATAGAGTAAAATTGTGTGACCCTGTCCGTCGTTATGACCAAATGTTAAAAACCAACTAGAATGTATAAATGGTTGTGCTGAGCCTTCTTGTAAGACGGAGGTGAGAAACTGTGTTGTCTGTGCGCATTAGAAAGGGATGGGGATGGCAGGCTGGTCAGAATTGCTACAGAATCAAGTGCAATTGCTTCATCTGCCTTCTGCTTTTCAAAACAATTTAATGGTTCTGTCATGTTAGCAATTAAATTTATTTTAACTTTTCTTTATATCATTCCTGTTTACTGTTTGTAGTTTTCACTTTTTAAAAAGTTTTATTGATTTTACTTTGAATGCTTTCTTAAGCCTATTTCAGCAGCTAACTGTAAAAATATTAAGGCTGTTTGTGTTAATTCTCAGCAGATGTGAAGGGAGCATGAGGGACTGCCAGCTTCAGATTGAGAATAGTGTTCCCTTTTCCAGCATTATTTATTCCTGTGACTTATTTAAATTTTATTATCTAGAAGTAAGCACAAAGATGACCCTAAAGAAATGCTGAAGTATCCGTTTCTTTCTGCACTTACTGCATATCCTATTATAATAATGTTGATTCAGTCTGAACAAAGGATAGGATATGTTAAAAAAGTGTTCAGTTTGGATATTTAAAGTTGGTAATCAAAAATAATATTTAAGAAAATATATATACTTAGGTTTTTCACTTCCTTTTACATGCCACTATAAATATGAATATTGACTTTGTTAATTGAAATACCAAATTTCTAGCTGTCATTTTTTTTTAATTCTATATTTCCAATCAATGGTCTAAGGAAGATTTTACACAGAACATATTCTCTGTGCATGATTTATTAAGAAAGGAAAACCTAAAAAGGTAATACGGGTATTTCAAAGTAAATAAAATCCTTTCTGGTATGAAAGGATCCATTGATTTTGTTAAGCTTTCCTTTGCCTTGTAATACAAGGTGCTTTAATGGGATGGAACTAAGTATATCAATATATATAACTGCATTTTGTGATAGACCATTAACTCTTCTTTTCTCTAAATTTTACATATTAATGTAAAAGGCCAAGGACACAAGACACTCCCTAATTGCTTGTCTTGATTTTGCTGGGGATTGAGTATGATTTTAGTAGCAAACTGTTTTTCAACTTTTCCTTAGTGTTTTTTTCTTTTCTTTTTCTTGCAGCAATGACAGTGCATGTTCTCAAAAACATAGGAAGGTCCAGATATAAATAGAAATGTAAAGTTCTTGCTGTACTTAAAAAAAAAATCATGTGGCCCTTTCAAAATTTGAACTACTAGGCAATGACAGCTGTAGTTTCATTTCCTTTTTTATCTCGTAGAAATAAATATGACACTTTAAATATGTAAATATATATGTAATGCTATTATTTCTGTCTCCTGACATAATTTAAATTGTAGCTGTGTCATTGGAAATATTTTAAAGGTAATCTATATTCACATTGCCTGTGTTATGCTTTTTAAAGTTTGTATACATCAGATGTATATTTTTGGTTTGGCATAAGCTATGATTGTAATTTTTCTTGGCATTTTGTTCATAAAGAATTTTTTGAAGGAATGGTAACTTCTCAAGGATTGTGAATAAACACATTTTTACATTTAAAAATAATAAATTATTTGATTATTACTAGTTTTACTCCATAAACCTGCAATAATTCTGACTCCTAACTTATAAAATAATTGTTTTACTAAATCTGCTGTGAAGACAAAAAGGGGTGACTTAGGAACGCACAGGATAGAAGTAAACTTGAAAATGCTTGTATTTTACCTGCTAAGAAAAGGATATTTTCTTGATTTATATGTTTATAAAAAACACTAGAAATAACATTTATTTATTCAGCAAATATTTGAGAACCTACTGTGTCTGGTAGGGTGTTAGGGACACAGTAGTAAAAAGACATACAAAGTCCCTGCTCTTTGCTTACATTCTGGTGAGAGAGACAGACAATAACACGTGAACATATAAATGAGAAAACCACGATCACAATTAGGAAAAATACAAGAGGATCGCATGCAGGGTAGCTGGGGATGAGTGACTCCTTTTGACAGGTCAAGGAGTCTTCTGAGATTTGAGCTGAGACCCAATTGTTGAGCAGGAACCAGCCAGGTCAAAACGCCTGGTGAAGCATGTTCTAAGGGACTAGCAAGTACAAAGTTCCTGAGGCAAGAGACAGTGAATAAAAAGACCAGTGGGACTGGAGCATCGGGAGGGAGGGCGAGTGCCATGAGATGACATTGGAGGAGTAGGTAGGGGCCAGATCATGCAAGCCTTGTAGGCCATGGCTAAGAGTGAGTTTTATTTGATATATAAAAGGAAGCCACTGACATTTTGGAAGCTGGAATGTACGGTGATCAGATTTGCATTTTTGAAAAACTCCTTTAGCTGCTGTGTAGAGAATGGGTTGTAAGAGGGCAAGAGAGGACATATGGTACTCCTAGCAGGACATGCTGTGGCATGGGATGATGATGGCTGTAGGAATGCACAGCAGACTAACTTGAGAGAGAACCCAGAAGATTTTCAAATGGGTTAGATATGGGGGCAAAAGAAGGAGTGGGATCAGAGACTACTGTAGGCAATGCGTCCAGTGTGGTCTCCTGGCGACCTTGCTCACTGTATATACCCACATAGCAACACTCAACCATAGTCTGACCCAAGTCTTTACCGAGAGCCCTGTGATCCTCCCTGGAAAATGCCTCGACAGGCAGTCTTAGAGGAGCGGTCACGAGGCCATTTATCATCTGCATCCCCATCTTGGAGAAGGCTGCCATGAGGCAGTTTCTCATCCAACTGCCTGGTTCGGTGAGGCGTGGGATTTCCACCTCACGCTTGCTCAGATACAGATGGAGGCTGATACAACTGCTGGGCTGGAATTTAGAGTTAGCTCCTCAGTGACAGAGCTACCCTCCACTTAGGTCATCCGGCCACCCTGGTTCAGTGTCATCCTAGGGACATCCCTAGGGATCAAGGATGCAGGACACTGACTGCTGATCTTACTTTTGCTTGTGTGAGTAATAAACTGTCTAAATCTATTTGAGCTCATTGTCTCCCTTCTGGCCAAATCTATGGAATTGTGACAGCCAACCTAGCAGCTGCAACTACACTTGACAATAACTTCTTGGTATCTGACTTAATGAACGTAGTGGGAGGAACAGGTCTGGGAGAGTGGAGGAAATTAAGAGTTCTGTTTTGGAAAGTTAAATTTGAGGTTTTATGAGAAATCTGAAGATGTCAGGTGGGTAATGGAGTCAGTCTGCAGCTCAGAGAAGAGGTCTAGGTAGAAGTTTAGGGGTCATTAGTAGGTAAATGGTATGTTAAGTCATGCTAGCTGAGATCACCTCGGGGAAGCATATAGGCAGAGAAGGCATATAGGCAAACTAAGTGTTGACATTTAAAAGTCATGGGTAGAGAAATGCCCAAAAGAAGTAGATACAGGAGGAACGCAAGGAACCAAAGAGTGTGATGTCACAGGAGCCAAGAAGAGAGGAGTCAGTGACATCAAGTGCCATGGGGGTGTTGAGAGAAAAGGACAGGTGGCCAATTGGCTTGGGAACATGAAGACTGTTGCATGGTATTGTTTTTACAAATGAAGAAATGGAAACTATGGAGTATCATAACAAGTGAAGAATAAAGAATGATCAGAGTAGACTATTTAAAAAGTCGCTGTTAGCACAAAATGGGGTAGCTGGAGGGGAATGTGGAGTTATGTGAGGGTTTTATTTAAAATACTAGAACTTCTAAAATGGTATGACCTGGAATTACACCTGCTTTTTTTTTTTCAGTAATTAGAGAAATATGTTTTTTTGGTAGAGGCCAGAATTTTATTTTACTTTACGTAAAGATGTTCTAATCATAATTTAAGAACACAGATGTCTAAAAAAGACTTTATATCAATTATATAGCATTTACTTGGTACCTCTGGTTAATTATCTGACAGTGAAGGAGATCACAGAAGAAGTCAATGAAAAACACAGATTTCCCATATCTGATTCTTGTATCTGCAGGAAATATTAAAGCTGAAAGTGAAATTAAATTAGGAAATTGATATTAAAATACATTATTTTTATTAATATTGCAAATTATTTAAAGATTTTTTTCCTGACACCCAAATGTAGCAATGTCCTCTGTAGTTTGATAATCTTTTATATGTGACCATTAAACATAAGGACTGCTTTTGCTCAGTGCTATTCACAATAACATTCCATGTGTAACACGGTGGTAAGGATGCTACATACTGTGTCTCAGGCGATTTTCACAGAAACCCTATGAGGGAGACGCTATTTGAATCCTTGTTTTTCAGAAGAGGAAACTGAAGCTCAGAGTTAGTGACAAATTCCCCAGGAAATGGTAGAGAAACCCAGGCAGGGGGTTCAGAGCCCACACTCGACACTACACATGCTTCCTGTCTATAGGAATTAGATCAGTATTATTTTTGAGGGTTTCTTGAGGTTTAGGGGTTTTTTGCTTAGCTGTTAGAAAAAATCTGGCTAAACTAACTTCGGATGATTAAAAAGTTGTTTTATGATATCAAAAATGATATTATAAAAAGGCACTTTGACCAAAGGTGAAGTTCCGCTGTTTCACCTTATCTTGACTGTCTAACCTCAGAAGTTTTCTGTTTTAAAATGCTACTGCCTTGATTTTGGCTTTGGGGCAATGATTTCACTTAGAGTATTAAGAAAGCTGTTGTGTTCTGCTTCTCACTTTCTCTTCTGTGCAGATGCTAGCGAGCAGTGCTAAAATGGTTCATCTCCAGGCCCTCAGCGGCCTTACACCAGCAACAAATGTTGACACCAGCAACAGAGCAGAAATCACTGCTTTCCCATTTTTTTCACCAGGGTCCCTGGCCCTGAATTCATTGCTTAAGAGATACAAGGACAGATAAATATTTTCACGAAGGCTGAATAGTGGAATGATGAGTGATGATGCCCTTGGGCACCATTAGTACCAACTAGCAGCCCAGCACATTCCATTGCACTTTTCATAGTGCTCATCCTTGATCACCACCTGAAATAGAAGCTCTGATTGTTTCAGTCAGGGTCCAGTTAGTAAACTAGTAACCACACCTGATATTTTATTTTTATTTATTTATTTATTTATTTTGAGGAAGATTAGCCCTGAGCTAACATCTGCTGCCAATCCTCCTCTTTTTGCTGAGGAAGACTGGCCCTGAGCTAACATCCATGCCCATCTTCCTCTACGTTTACACGTGGGACGCCTACCACAGCATGGCTTTTGCCAAGAGGTGCCATGTCCGCATCCGGATCCGAACCGGGGAACCCCAGGCCGCCAAGAATCGGAACGTGCGAACTTAACCACTGCACCACGAGGCCGGCCCCCACACCTGATAGTTTAACAGATAATTACCATAAGGAATTAAACCCCTTTTAGAGAACTGAAAAAGCAGACAGGGCCATAAGATAACATGGAAGCAGCTACTACATCAACACACACACATACACATGCTGTTAACAATTGTTAGCTCCTGGTAGCAAGATGAGAGCTAATTTTTCTACAAGATATATTGAAACAAACGTGACCATGCATGTTAGAGCCTAAAGGTAATGCTGCTTCAAGTCAGTCCGTGCATTAGATAGTAGAGACAGAATCTTCTAGAATACGCTTATATAATCATGATATATGAGATTTCACCATTGAAAAGCACCACCTTGTCATAAAGTTGCAGGTTCTAGAAGACTGCCTATGACTAACACTGGCACCAATTAATACGCCCCTCTACTTAAAGAGCCCAAGAAAAATCAATTTCCTGGGACAAATGAGTCCTTAAGGGGTGTACTGAGTTTCACAACTTAGCTAACAGGACCCCATATCAAACACTAATACTTTTGTTTGCCTCCACCCCCATCCACTGTGGCCAGTTTTACAGAAAATGCTTTTCCTATCCATGTGGTCACTGCCTGGAGCAGCCATTACTTAACCTAACCTGAGGAGAGTTGATTGGTAGAGGGGTGGGCACCTGACCGAAGCTGCCCCTTCGCTGGAACTGGAACTGGGAGATCATGCTCTTTCGGTGGCTGATGAATAACGTGCAAAACCTGGGAGCCACTGGTGGCCGTGTGCCACCATGGGGAGTGAGGAACAAATGGAGAATGGAGCCGGTATGCACTGGGGGGCAGAGCTGGAGGTGTGACAGCCCCCAGCATGGCCTCTGCCTGAGGCCTGCCGCATGCCTCCCGTAAAGCAGTCCAAGAACAGTTCTCTCCTGGGGCCGCCTGGTGGCACAGCAGTTAAGTGCGCATGTTCCACTTCAGCAGCCCGGGGTTCGCCGGTTCGGATCCTGGGTGTGGACATGGCACTGCTTGGCACGCCATGCTGTGGTAGGCGTCCCACATATAAAGTAGAGGAAGATGGGCACGGATGTTAGCTCAGGGCCAGTCTTCCTCAGCAAAAAGAGGAGGATTGGCAGCAGTTAGCTCAGGGCTAATCTTCCTCAAAAAAAAATTTAAAAAAAGAAAAAGAACAGTAGTCTCCTTTCTTCAGAAAGAGTTTCAAGGGAAATGTTTGCAGAAGGAAACTTTACGATGTGCATGGATGCTGTTAAAGCTTTGAATTCACGGAATTTAAAAATTTGTTGTACATAAAAATCAAATAATTTAAAACTTGGTAAAAAACCTGAAAGATGATCATAAACACAGTGGTACATTCAAATGTTTATTGGTTTTAGATGCTGTGTATACATAAAGAGAACTGTATTCTTGGGAATAAGTACAATTCTATAGAAAGAAAATCATAGAAAATCAAGGTATTATTGCTCAAATAAATCGTCCCATATTAAAAACACAACGACACACGTACAATACTCCAAAACATTATGCTGTGTTCCAGGACACTGATACTATAAGTACCAACAGGCTACAACACCAGTAACAACTTGCCCGTAGTCTTGACCTTGAAAACAAATGACCGTTGTGAAATAATATGACCAAACCAAGAGAGAGTTCCTTACAAACAAAATTAAAGCATAGGACTAAAGTCAAGCATAAAGTGAGAATAATATAACCTTACTCTGAGAACACTCTTCCTTCATCACAAAGGAGATCTCTTGTACAATAACCCTCACAGTTGTACCCTTAAAATAATTCTTCATACATCCAGGAATGCAACAGGAGACCAAATCGATGACTAACACAATTTACAGACTTCAAAAGTAAAATACCAGATCCCAAATTTGCCAGCACAGCAGATAACAATAACATACCACAGTAACGAAGGGGCACCGATCAGTACCGGCACACCACTTCGTAAGCGGAGCGTCTAGAAAGCGTTGTCTACAGAGCTCTACGTCCTTCATGATTGTCCTCTTAGCCCTCTGTGTTCACAGTTCATTTTCGTCCGTTTCCATAGGAGAAGTGCTTTGGGGGGAAAACCATACAGAATGGCAATACTCAGGTATGGGATTCTGTGGGGGCCAGTCGTTTTCTTGCAAGAGTGATCTTGGAGACAAAATAAACTCCGTCTCAAAAAATTCTAACGACACTCCATCTTCCTTCTCCATCAGGATCTGATAGTCTCCGAATCTGATCATGCACCTGTCGGGCAGGTCCACTTTATGCAGGAAGTCCAGCGTCCTGTTGTCCACAATCAGACTGGTCTTCTTACTCATATTTTTAATTTCAAAAGAGAGAACTGAGCTACCAAACTTTTTAAACAGCTGCAGAGAAAACTGAACTCGGGAAACCTGTCTGTCCTGAAAGGTATAATTACAGACTTTGGAACTTCGGCCAAATTTCACCTCTTCCCTGGAGGGGAGTTTCTCCCGCTTATGAAACCCTATTGATTGGAATATTCCATTTGGCTGCTGGCCAGGATGGTAAACAGTCATCTGGAGACAGGTTAGCATCTCTTCTGTGTCCGCGTCTTCGAAACTGGACATGATGCGCCCGAGAACCAGACCCACCTGCGGCAATCACACCTGCACATTAGTTTACTCCCACACTCTAGGCCCTGAGGGCTTTGATCCTCACAATTTGACAAAAATCTTCTGATAGGTGAGTTATTTGAACTTTAAGAAAACCATACCTAGAATACTTTCCATTAACTCGTAGATATGTGAAACCTTATACTAAGCCCCATGAGAAGCGGTGTATTATGTTTGCCTACCTATTTTTCATTTCTAGCTTGACAATAAAACCATACATATAATCCAGACAATAACGAGGAATGGTTGTTGATAATCAAGTGATCTGGGGGGAGCATAAAGAAACTTCCCTGCCTTTCTCATTTAAATAGAGTGATTTGGGCCCAGAGAAAACACGACAGCTATACTTTAAAATCAGGAATAAAGACTTCCTTTGGTATGAATGCCCACAGAGGATATACACATAAAGAAAACCTACAGTTTATTAACTGAATTACAACTAGAGGTATTATGAACTGTGAAACCTGATTAAATTAAAAAATGAAAAAGTTGTAAACAACTAATTACAACAATTATCCTTTATATCCTTGCTTAGATTTCTAGTAGGTAAAGGGTTAAAAACAGTGACGATTTAGGGACCAGCCCGGTGGCGCAGCGGTTCAGTGCGAACGTTCTGTTTCAGTGGCTTTGATCCTCACAGAAATTGTCTTTATACAAGATAACTACACGTGTGCGCACACACATACGCATACATTTCTACACATAGAGAAAACAATTTCTTACACAAATAGGAATACTGTATTTAGTTCTAGATCTTGCATTTTTTCAATTAATACTACAAATAGGTGATTTTTCCCCACATCTACACATATAAACCTACTTCATTTTTGAACAGCTGCACAGAATTCCTTTAATCTAGTGTGGTGGGGAAATTATACCAAAAGAACGATGCTGAGGGCCCCATGCATTCCTCAAAGACTGTATTTGGGGTTTGGGGACCCATAGTCTTTTTTTTAAGCTTTTTTTTTTTTAAGGTATGTTTTTTGGTGAGGAAGACTGGCCCTGAGCTAACATCTGTTGCCAATCTTCCCTTTTTTTTCCTCCCCAAAGCCCCAGTACATAGTGTATATCCTAGTTGCAGGTCGTTCGAGTTCTGTGTGATGCCGCCACAGCACAGCTTGATAGGCAGTGTGTAGGTCCACACCCAGGATCCCAACCCTCGAACCCTGGGTGGCTGAAGCAGAGTGCGTGAACTTAACCACTCGGCAACCCGACCAGCCCCTGGGGATCAGTAGTGGTAAGTGAAGTTAATTTGTAGTTTCATGGTTTTCTGTCTGCCATCTATAATAGATGCTGGTGTCAGAAGTAAACTGGTTAAAAAATGCTTTCTTTTTCTTTGTGTGCTGATGTTTACTTTTGAGATACAATCTTTCCTTCCATTTTGCAAAGTTATGCTGCTAAAAATCAAACTCTCAATTTATTCAACTATTCAACAAACGACACAGCAAAGCAAAATTTCTTTTTTTATGGATTTGGAAACACATCCTTAATTTTAAATTTACTTTCATAATAGATTCTTTTTGGACATTATTGCATCATATTGCATTACCTATGCAGACGAGATATCCAACTATAAGCAGAAAAGTGAGAGGAACCCTCAAAACACTGGCCAAAGGGTGGTAAAAATTACTATGAAACCGAAGACAGTAAGAAAACACACAATGGGTAGACTTGGTTAATCCATCCTACACTGTGATTTGAAGATTCTTCAATGATGATAACAAAGTCTCATTATTCAAGAAGCAGACAGCATGAAAGAAAATATAACAAACCATTAGATGATGCAATTAGCGGGTGACAAGAAAAGAATTAGCTGTTAACAAGTAAAGAGCTTTAAAAGGAAGAGCAAGAATCTGTCCATGATCTCAGCCTCGTTTAGGGTACACTGCCTTCATTCTAATTCATTCTTGGACTTTGGATAATCACAGTTCCGTGATGTGTTCTGGATATAGTCTTTTGGTAACACCCAATTTTGTTTTTGTGTTCTTTGTATAACTTAATAGTTTAGGATTCAGTCTTTTGAGCAAATCTGCCACCATGAAAAGTTTGCCTCAAACAGGCTCTTGTGGCTGGTACCCAGATACAGTATCCACTGCAAGGGAAAAAATTTAGCACACTGGTTTATAAATGAGTGGCTATGAGCGTCTTGATGTGCATTGTCTCTCAGGGTCTCATGGACTTCCAGTCCATAACTGTGACCCTCCGACAAACACTGAGAGACTGTACCTATCAAATATTTGCTGCCACTCCCTACCAGGCCTACCCCGACGGCTCTGCTCCTTTAGAAAGATGATACTTCTCACTCTGTTGACAGCCATGTCAATGAAACACGAATGGAAGTGACAAGGAAGCTTATTTCCAAACAGAAGCTTCCGAAGCCACTGCATAGTTTCGCCTTTCTTCTTTCCTTCTGCCACATTGCCAGTCCCCAAAATGAGCAGCTCAGCCTCGGTCCCAGCGCCATAAAGGACATGTAATGAGGGCAAGAAATCAACCCCTCTTCCTGTAGGTCATCTTTTCCTAGGCCATGAGGTCACCGGCCATGTGCAGTGGCCCGTCTTGTGAAAGTATGACAGACTGCAAACCTGACAGTGATATGGGCTACCATCACCACGGGCCATCCTGCACCAGGTCAGTGCTGCCCCTTACACGGACTGTCTTCCTTAATCTTCACAATAACCCTACGAATCACCTTCACGTAGGAGGGAGCTGAGTCTCAGAGGGTTCAGCTAAGTAGCGCAGATCACGAAGCCAGTGTCAAAGGCAGCATTCAAACAGAACAGAAACGTATCCTCTCTTACCCACTGCAAACACTGCTCCCTGTTACCAGTTACTTCAGAAAATAGAGCAGTTAACCTGTGGAGAACAGGGCCACAGAGGTGCGTTAAAACCAGCAAGCCACTAGAATCTAGCGTTGGGGAGGGAAATACACTGTTCCTGCTGCCTCCTAAGAGGAAGGGGCTCTGAAGCTCCAGGTTACCGAGAGCACCCGTTATCCTTAAGCCTGGGTGTAGGATGTTAGCGTGGACCTAGGAGTCACTAGTAATTGTGGTGGGTTGTTTGGGGAGCTCCCAAGTTGCGTCAATCATGGTCTCTGAACACAAGGAACTTAGAAATTAATCTATTCGTTCATTTCCAAGGCTGCAGGGTCCCTCTACAAAATGGCCTGAATCTATGACATTTCTGAGAGGTCAGCAGAAAAACAGAAAAGACGTAAACTAACAGAAAACTAAAGTAATAAACTAAAAAATTTTTTTTAATTACTAGCATGCAAATGCTCAAAAGCAGCTTTTTCAAATCTGTTTGTACAAGTTATCAAAGAAACAGAAGACCAATGAGCCTACCTTTTGGCAACAGCGGCCACCAATGACCGGGAAACGGGAGGGGACTTCACTGCAACTGTGCCTTTGGGATTTTACACCACGTGCACGTAAGATCTCTTCAAACATTTAACAAATATTTTCTCTACAAAATCACAAACCATCTTATTTTTATGCAATTAATGGAGTTGGACATTAGCCAAGTATCTTTAAAGTGGTAAACTGTGATATCTGACATCAGAAAGTTGGAAAACACTGTGATGATGTCTGACATGCAGGAATATCTGTGTTAACAAACGAACCACAATAAACAGATAAAGAAATACAGAAATGAAAACGAGCTCTGCTAGCAGGACCTTTATCACAGAAAGCGTAACACAGACGGCCTGGGCGCTCCGCTCTCCAGGGGCAGAAGAGGAGTTAACCCCTCCTGTGCTGGACCCGAGAAGGACACACTAAGCCGGGACCTCAGACCCGGAAGAGAAGCACTCACCTCTGCGGTCGGCTTCTGACTCCTCTCAAAGGAAGGAAGGGTGGAAGTGTGCAGAGGTGTTAGGTGCAAAAACATCATCTCCACCCCGGCTCACACTCCCATCCCCCACTCCTGCCATACACATACCAGCCACTCCTCCCAAGGCCCTGCAGAGCCAGT
Organism: Equus quagga; assembly: GCF_021613505.1. Classification (NCBI taxonomy): domain Eukaryota; kingdom Metazoa; phylum Chordata; class Mammalia; order Perissodactyla; family Equidae; genus Equus; species Equus quagga. The sequence goes on from NC_060269.1 coordinate 6,991,269, forward strand.
GAAGAGACATACTACCCTCCCCCTGCAGAAGGCTGTTTGGCCTTCAGTTGTCATGAACAAAAAGAGAGATTTTTGCTACAAGGGGACAGGTGTCCAAGCACTTCAACAGCAAGCTTGGTGCCCCTGGGTCATCATGCATGCCAACAGGTTTCACATGCTTTCAATTTGTTTTTTAACACAAGCTCCATTGTGTAACAATGAAGTTTGCTCTGGGTGATGTGTTAAGGGAGGCATCCCTCTAAAATTTTTACTTTCATTTCTCCTCAGCCCCCCACTCTACTGATACTCCCGAGAGAGTATGTCTTTGCCCTGTTCCAAGTGGAAGTTTCCTATTTTATCAAAGGCTCTCTTCCCTGACCAACACCCAGCACCGAGCTAAGGGGAGGGAAAAAGAAAAAAGCACAGCAGAAGACGCAGTTGTCCTCCTGCCTGACCCTGTCACCACTCATCTCCCTGCGGGACTGTGAAGACATCTGTGACCGCTGCTGTTCAGAAGCATCGATACTTACCAAAGTAACAGGTGTCGCAGCAGGAGCGGTGAGAACCAAAACAGCCGGAGGAAACCCTTAGGAAAGCCCAATTGTTCTCAGACGCGGTGCCAGACCGACCGGTACCCAATCAGGCCCGCAAAGCCCAGCTGCTGGGTGGCTGCAGACATCCGCCGTGAGGGTCAGCGTGGATTCCGGCTTCCAGAGGATTTGGGAAGTCGCTCCTTTCAATCTGAAAACTGCATAAAGTCCCAGAAAACAACAGATGACTGTATTTTCCTAATGAACCAGCCTCAAGCAAGCCAGGCAGGTCCAGGGGCACCCTCTGCAGAAGAGGAACACCACGCTCCAGGGAACCCGGTCCCCAACAGGTGTTCGGGCAGCGAGGGTGAAGGGCGTTGAGGATGGCGAGGCAGGCTGTGAGCGACACCTCCTAAGTGGAATTCTCTTTTTTTTTTCCCTTTTTCTCTCCAAAGCCCCCCCCCCCCCCCCCGCCCCCCGCCCCGGGGACATAGTTGTATATTCTTAGTTGTGGCTCCTTCTAGTTGTGGCATGTGGGATACCGCCTCAGCGTGGTTTGATGAGCAGTGCCATGTCCGGCCCAGGATTCGAACCAACGAAACACTGGGCCGCCTGCAGCGGAGCAGGCGAACTTAACCACTCGGCCGCTGGGCGGCCCCCTAAGCGGAATTCTTGTTTTTCGATTAGGAAAAAGCCCGGGAAAGCACAGAAAAGCACAAAGAAAACACGCCCCGTCTCCACTATTTCTCTTAGGCGCTTCCCCCACCGTTGATAAATATTTCTCTATTTTGCAAAGCTGGGATCTCGCCCTCTATCACTCTATCATTGTTGGGGCGCCCACGCGGTGGTCCCGCCGGCAGGAGCAGCGGGCGACGACTCTTCCCAGAAAATCCGAGACGCTCACTGACGGAGCTTCCCCCTTGGGCGACACACAGAACAGACAGTCCCCACTTCACCCCCCACCCTGTCCGCAGGTACCTGGGTCCCCGAGTCCGTGAACTTCCCAGAACCGCTTTGCACGTCGCTAATGGAGGCGAGCTGGCGGAGCCTCGTGGGGGATGGCCACCGCACGCGCCCCACGTCCGCACCGACTCCGCGGGGGCGCCTGGACCGGCCGCAGCCACCGGGACGCGGGTGGGCGCGATGGGGACGCGCCGAGCAGGGTTGCGGGGCCCGATGCGCGCTGTGTCCTCCCCGCGCTGCCAAGCGCGCCTCCCGGGAGCCCTCACCGCCGGGGACTGCGCGCCCGCCGGACTCCGCCCGCCTGTCTCCTCCGCTGGCCGCTGCGCCCACGCCCCGGATGCCCGGCCCGGGACCGCCCTCCGCGCTCCCGGCCCGTGTGATGCTGCGCAGTGACAGCAGCGGCCAAGCCTCCGCAAACAGGAGGCCGTTCCCGAGAGGGCGTGACTTACCAGCTAGAGTTTGAAAAGTGAATGGAGTCGCTTCAGCATTAAGCGCGAAACCCACTCCCCTCCGCCCCAAGTGTTGGCCTGGGACGCGGGTGGGAGGAGGCAGGAAACTGAACCAACCTACCAAGCAAGCCAGGTGCAGGGCACGCGTCATCTCATCTCATCCTCGCGGCCAGGAGAGTAGGTCTCCCTTACAGATGAGTAAACTGAGGCCCAGAGGGTGGGTAAGGGTTGCGGCGAGCAAGGGCAGAGGCAGGATTTGAACTTGCTCCAGAGCTCCAAATCAGCCTGCCGCTGCCCAGGATGCCCCCACCTGACACCCAGCAGCCCGTGCGCTTCCTCTCCCTCCCGGTCCACCTGGGGGGCTTCCTCACTCGACACCCGGGGTTTGGGGGTCCACAAGTGAAGGCTGGTACTAGGTGCAGTGGGAAACTTCGCCCTCCCAGGAGTCCTTTACAGCTTAGCATGAATAAGGCGACACTGTTTTTCTGCCTCAGGAAGAAGGTTTGGAATGAACTGAGGGTGGAGAGAGCCCAAAGAGGGCAGGAGGGAGAGTAAGGACAAAGAGGATTGAGAATGGCGGAGGGGGGACAAAGCTGGCATTGACTAAGGTCATACTGGCCCGCCTACTTCAGCGCTTGGGAAACGACCCGCTAGTTCTGGTAAACGTAGTTCTGGTAAACGTCGTCGGATGGGAGCCGCTCCTTTGTCTGGGTTCTGCCTTTGACTTCAGCAGAGGGCTTGTTTATGAGTAAGTTTCCCTGGCAATAAAATGACATCAACGGCTTGCTGCCTCGCCATCTGATAAAGAAGTTCTGGGGAGGGGTCAAGTTTTGAACTCTCCGACTGAGCTATGATCAAGAACCGTAAACATGAGGAAGGAAGCAAGAAAGGTGCACCTACAAGTGAGGCAGATTCCCGTAAAGCTGCAATTTCATTCGTTAATCAACATTTATAGCTTCTTCTCTGAAATAAGACACAGCCAGTGTTATCTTCTTTCAGCTGAAGAACGTTAGAGTGGGTGGAAGATAAGAGATGGAATTTGACAATACCAACAAACTCATACAATAATACTACCCAAAGTGGAGTTTCTCATTTCTAACTTTTAAAATTAAGATGTGAAAATGCTTTATAAACTGCCAAGGACTATTTAGGTGTTGTTAATAACACTAATAGAGAAAATACAACAATTGCTAAAATTCATGCTGCTGAAGATTATTCCGTTTTTCTGTTTCCCTCAAGATGGCTTCCTAATGACCCAAACGAGATTTTGAATGTCTTCAGTGTCAATCAGAATCCAATATCAATAGTGATTTTCTCCCTCTGACTGACAATTGGTTACAAGTGAAGGGTCCTAAAACGGAAAATGGTTTGTGGACGTTGAGAAATAGCCAAGAGCGCACAGTTGAAAAGTTTCTGTTCCTTGAGGCTTGAGGGGACTCTGGCAGTGGCTACGTTGCCTGCTCCATTTGTTTCCCCTCAAAGTAGTAACTGAGGCACAGACATTGGCAACCTTGATCACCTTGACTTGGTGAAAACTGACAAAAGGCCCGGAAAACTTCTAAAAGTTTGGATAGGGCCAGAACCAAAAAGAAATTTGGTCATTTCTGTCTGTAATTTCAATTTTCTGAGTTTCCTCAGGATCCACTGGGGATATTTTAAAAAGAAGCAATTTTAAATCACTAATACCTAAACTAGGCAAAGTAATCTCTGTTTCTGTTTGTATAAAACCGCCAAAAACATTTTTAAATGCAGAGTTTATTTTACAATTTTACTACAGATTTTACTTGTTTTCTTGTTATTTAACCCAGCCGTGGTGGTCTAGTGGTTAAGATCTGGGGCTCTCACCCCCGCCGCCCAGGTTCCTTTCCTGCTCAGGAAACCACACCACCCGGCTGCTGGTTGTCACGCTGTGGTGGCTGCGTGTTGCTGTGATGCTGAACGCTGCCACCCATGTTTCAAATACCAGCAGGGCCACACATGGTGGACAGGTTTCAGTGGAGCTTCCAGATTAAGACAGACTAGGAAGAAGGACCTGGCCACCCACTTCTGAAAAAAATTGGCCATGAAAACCCTGTGAATAGCAGCGGAGCATTGTCTGATACAGTGCTGGAAGGGGAGACGATGGCGCAGAAAGACCCGGCAGGGTTCCGCTCTGCTGTCCACAGGGTCGCCAGGAGTCAGAATCAACTCTATGGCACTAACACCACCTTGTTATTCAACGTCAAAATTTAAGCAAACGAAGTAATGGTTTCATTTATAGAAAGACATGAGCATCATTCTTTGATAATGTTGAAGGAACACACTAGGACTTTGTGCAGTGAAAGTGTACTAGATATTACAGGAAGGAGTTTATACAGATATTCTCACCTCAGGCTATGATTTTTCTAAAAACAAGCGAATTGCTAAAAGGCTGTGTGAAAACACTTCATCCAAAGTAACACCAGGCTGAGGAAGGAAAGCTTCCAGTATGTACTACCATCAGCAGGCTGCTGCTGAGAACACGCCTGCTGGAAATCACTTTTGAGGCTCTTTTATTTGCAGATTTCCTTTTCGAAAAGGAAGAAAACAATTTTATTTTATTTTATTTTTATTTTTGGTTTCAGTGTGCTTGTGTCTTTTTGACAAACCCATTCTTTGATCTGGAAGTGGCAAAAACATTCTCTTGTGCTCAGAACTGCTCCTGGGCTGCTAATGTCTCTTAAAGCAGACGGAGTGTGGTTAAACTCCCTTCCTGTGAATTTAACAAAGGTGTTGGGTGGCTTTTAAACTGGGTTAACTTCACTTGATATAGCCAAAGGCTGTCACTGTTGTTGGGGATACAGACGTAAGCTAAGTGCTTTCTGGAAGGTTTAAGTACTATTCCTAAGCTGCTAATTTAGGAAAAGATTAAAAGGAACCATTCAGAGAAATGGTATCCCAAAAGTCAGGGTAGAATTGTTTATCAAAGCAAAACAGAAGAAAACTCTAGGTGTGTATATTGTTGATACAAAAAAAGAGGGATTTACCGTTTGAACTATCAGTGATGAATCACTTAATTTAAAAATAATGTAAATGCTGACAACCCAATATATTGTCATCTAGCTTTGAACAATTTGAAATTTCCAAATTGTATTAATGTTAAAAAATAAAGTAAAATTTTGTCTCAGCTCTCATACTCAATTGGTGAAGTCCCTTCAGTAACTGTTCCCCTTACTATCGCCAACCTCCACCCCCGTGACATGGGTCACAACACGATTCCTCATTCAGTTACTTGGTTGTTTGGAACTATAAAAATATTTGTCCGTGCTAAGAATCTTAAAAATAATTAAACTGATGTACCTGAAAGCCTATTATATTTCACTTAAAATCAAAAACAGAGGATGCTAATTTGTGGTAATATGATTACACACTATAGAAAAAAATGAAAAAGTGTTGCTTGTTTGTGTTGCTCGCTGGTGATGGGGTTACAGAATGTTCGCCTTCTGCTGAATGTGCTCCGAACCCCTTGGATGCCTGCTCATCTAAATCTCCATATTGTCCAGCACAGATGCTCAGATTCCGAGTCACTCAGCCCAGGGGTACCCCATCACCGCTGATGCTGTCGACCTGTGAAAACATTCAGAATCCCCTGTGACATCTCTCTTAGCTCTTTTTCCATAAAAGTCTCCTAAATGGGAGACAGGAGGAAACCCAAAGTGTTGGGATGGGAATGAAGAAAAGTTAGTGAGAACTTCTCTTCCTCCCTAGGCCTGGAGTCAAGTGACTGCAGTTAAAACAATTTAGATCTATGTGGAAAGATCTGCCGGATGCACCACTCAAGAAAAAACCAAGCGCAGAACAAAAGTCCTACCGTTTGTGGAATAAACATGTCTGTAAATGCATGTACTACCTGCAAAGAGATCTGAGACATGGAACAGATAACATTGGTTAATCTCAGGAAAAGAATTTGGAAGAGAGAGGGCAGAAGGTGGAGGCAGGGAGTTATTTTTCGCTATGTACTTTTTCAAACTGTTTGGACTTTTGTCTCATTGGCATGCATTATGGTTACACACCAAAAAAGCTTTTTCAAGAAGAGGCAAGTAAGAGAAGTCTCCCAAGAGAAAGGTCTCACTTAGTGCTTTAATGCCTCAATATTTTTCACAGAATGGAGGATAGCAATAAAGCTCAGACTCTTAAGATAGTGGTCATTTGGTGAGGAGAACATTGGAGGCCCAGAGACAGGGCATCTGGAGGCTGGAGGGAGAGGAGGGGTCAGTCTGTCTCGGACCATCTGTTCTGCCCCTCCCTGGAGACAGCTGTGGCAACATTGTTGTGGTAGCAGAATTCTGAGATGGCCCCCAAGATTGCCCCCCTGTGGTGTACACAATTTGTGTAATCTCCTCCCCTTGGTGTGGGCAGAACCTGTGAATATGATGGGCTAACACTCCTGTGATTAGGTTTCTAATTACTTGTCTTCGAGTTAATCCAAAGAGAGATTATCCTGCTGGGCTGGACTGGATCATGTGAATCCTTCAAAAGGACTGAGCCCCTCAGGAAGTCAGAGATAGACACGCCTGCTGTCCTGGAAGCAGACATCCTCGCCAGGAACTGCCTGTGGAGACCACATGGCAAGGAACTGCGGGTGGCATCTAGGAGCTGAGAGTGACCCCCAGCCAACAGCAAGCAAGAAAATGGGCACCTCAGTCCTACAACTGGAATTCTGCCAACAACCTGACTGGGACTTGAAGGAGGGCCCAGGCCTCAGATGAGAACTGCAGCCTTCTCAGCTCTCAGGTGCCCACACTTCTGACTGGCAGAAGCCTTGACATAATACATGGGTGCTGGGGGTTTTTTGTAGATCATAGAAGCTTTATTATGTTTCCGCTGAATTCTTAAATACTTATAACATCTATGCGTTAGTTATGCCACCATTTATAGACATTTAAGATGCATCTTCATTTATAAATATTTTACATTTGGTCCATGGAGTAGATAATTTAATGAGTGCTGTTTTTAGTTGCTAAATTTAAAGTAATTTGTTACGCAACAATAGATCACTGATATAGTTTTTTTGTTGGAGAACCTCAATGATTTATGAGAGTCCCCAATAGATGCTGGTCCTGGAGCCCCCATCACCCATTATGAGAGCCGGATGCTGTGTAAGCAGGAAAAGAAGGGCGGATATAGGACGGGCCTTATTCCTACCGATCACATGTCCTCCAAACCAGGTGACTTCATCTTTCCCTTGTTGAGTCTAAGCTTTGTCAAACAATGCTCCTTATCGGTGTAATTCTTAGTAAAAATGAAAACGAAACCAAAAACCTCCCTTCTTTAATATTATATTTAAGCATTTAGATTTCATTTGCTAGTGCTCCTTCATTAATTTTCAAAAATCTAGTGAATTACTAGCATCCTAACACATAGCATTTTATACTACTAATGAGGGTCAGAAGATATGCATTATTCAATTTATAACACAATAATTTAATTTTCTTGTAAAATAAAATAGAAAATATTGCCTCGGAGAAATGCCATACCTGGAATAAATTCTCTTTCTATCCTCCGTCTCTGATTCTCTCTTTATGTTTACCATCATTGTGCTGCCAACTAGGTACATAATTCCGAGAAGAAAGTTCCAGAATGACATTCTGGCCATTATCCCCACAGAAATATCACTATTCCCTGCTGTTTGTGGCCTTCAAGTTTATTATGTAATTAATTATATAATAAAAGGGTTAAGGTGGTCTTGAGATCGTCTTGCTCCAACACTGAAGGACCTTCGGAAGGAGGGTAACCCCTTCCAAAAGTAGGCTCCACCTGTATATTTTGTTTAAGCCGGGCTTAGACGGAAAGATTCTCTTTCTACTCTACTTCATCTTACCAGGATTTTAAAAAGACTCCATCTGCTTTCTGCCACCTCTCCACTGAATGTGTTCTTATTAAAACTACCGTTGACCTACTTGCCAAGCCAATGGACGTTTTTTGTCCTCATCCTCCTTCACTTACTTCTCTGCATCATTTAGGACCGTTGACCGCTCCCACTTCACTGAAATGTGGCCCAGTTACTCCGTCACTCTCGCCTACTTGGCTTTTAGGAAGGGCTGGCTTCAAGAGGGTGTGACCTCTGCAGGCCCACAGGGTCCCACAAATATTTCTTTCCTTTCCTTTTTATTTCCACTGTTGCTCTCATTAGTTAAGCCCAGTCATCACCTCTCTCCAGACCGTTGCACTAGTCTTCCAACTCATTTTCCAGTCTTGCCTTCTAATCTATCCACTACCATGATCTCTGCCGGGTACAAACCTTGTTCCATAATCCAACCTTCTAACTACGATGAGTGTTCTTTCTAAAATAATTACACTATTTTATTACTATATTCCTTAAATTTTTATATGATTCCCCAGTGCTTTCTTTTTTTTTTTAATAGATTTCAGTTCTGATTTTTGTGTGTGTGTATGTGAGGAGATTGGCCCTGAGCTAAAATCTGTTGCCAATCTTCTTTTTTTTTTTTTGCCTCCCAAAGCCCCAGTACATAGTTGTATATTTTAGTAGAAGGTCATTCTACTTCCTCTGTGTGGGATGCTGCCACACCATGGCTTGATGAGGGGTGCAGAGGTCCGGGCCCAAGATCCAAACCAGTGAACCCTGAGCCACTGAAGCAGAATGCACAAACTTAACCACTCTGCCACGGGGGCTGGCCCCTCCCTGGTGTTTTCAAGACAAAAGTCCAAATTCCTTAGAATGATACACAGAGCTCTCATATTATGAGCTAACTCCTACTTTTCCAGCTAATCTCTAGCCATATCTCCACCAATCCATCTATCACGGCGATTGCCTTGAGGGTATTGCTTATGTGGTCAGTCTGAATCCAGGGCACCAATGGAGCACTTGGCACAAAATAAATGCTCTGAACATGCTATTTGAATGAATTAATGATATCAGCTTATTTCAGCGATTTATGTTCCATATTATAATACCTAGGGTATACATCTCAATCACTGACAATAGTTGAGGCTTGTGTTATTAGATTTCCATCTCAAGGAATTTTTATCTTTGAAATCTTTCTAAAGCTCAACATTGTGATTATAAATGAGACAGTGCATCTTTACGTTCCACGGCTCTGGGAATTCTAGCGGGAATCCCTCCCTATTGGAGACAGACTTAACTCTTGTCCAAATGGTACGGAAGATGAAAGTCTCCTTATTGTATTCCTCCATAAGAATGGTAGCACTGTCAGTACCCTTTTTTCTCTCTACATTCCCAACTATCCAGTGCCCTCTTTTAGGCTCTAGAATAGTCAGTCCTTCCTCTAAAGCACTGAATTTCTAACATTTTTCTCACCTACCCTCAAACAAAATTTTACAAAAACAATAACTGTCTCACACATTTTAAAGTTGCTATTCATCTTTTATCATAACTTTAAATAGTTGCAAAGGATCTAAATCAGATATTTAATAACTCTTTAGATGTATCCAATAAAAATTATACGTGCTAGTGATTTGATGCCCCCTGTCATCCATTTAAAAACACACATACAAGTTCTTGTATATGTACAAGTTTAACAACTGGAAATTTTATATTATTCCCTTATCTCCTTAAACATCTATTTCCATTCCACTTCCTCCATAGAATTTTCTCCTAATATTAAGTAGTTTATTTGCTTGAAAGTTTTATTTATCATATTTCTTTATAATATAAACATGTGGATACTGAAATTAAACATTTTTATTTCCTCTAGCCATACATTTTAACTATTAAATTTTTAAAAATAAGGAATTATCCAAGAATTATGAATTCATAATGGATTATAAAGTCAAAAATAAATGATATATTTTGATGAATAGCTATTAAACAGAATGAAATTTTATGGAAAATGCATTTCTCAATGAGATTTATGAGGTTTTAAAAAATTGGTTCATGGATGAACGTTACTGACAGCTGGAATAAAACAGCATCCCACAAAAACACATACATGGAAAAGAGAAAGTCTTCACATAAACAACTGGAGATAAAAAGAGTTTTGTTATAGCAAAGTCATTTGCTTATTTGAGCTTCTTCTAAGGTCATATATTAAGAATTATGTAACGATCTATGGTAAAAATTTTTTAAGTGGTCTAAATACTGAGTATTTAGTACTCTAGTACTAGTATAAATACTGAGTGGCTGAATGCTTGAGTGTTTCCTTTTTCTATTTTGCTGGAAAGTAGAGTTGCAAACCATTCGACTTGCCAAAGGATTTGTTACCCACTTATTAGATTCATTCACTTTCCCAGTTTTGGGGGAATATACCCCAAAGGCTTTGCCCAGACTTATCAAATTACTACTAATGAAATCTCTTCCTCCTTCCCCCAGGAGGACACTTCCCTAACCCAGCAGGCTCAGAAAGAATTGAGAAAACTAAAATATTGTTGACTTCAATGACTTTTCCAAGAAAATGTCGTCAAACATTTAAAAATCTTTTCATGTACTTTTGATATTTTTTGTCAAAATTTGTAGCTGCAGATTTCGATTGTTCAATCAAAGGACGGTGTCCACCATGTAACACAAGTAGACAGTGCTCGTGTCAAACCAATCCACCTAATGAGATTTTCTATGAGGAAAACTTTAACGTCATTTTTCAATTCAAAGAAGCCTCTTAGCATATGTGTCCTTGTGACAACAGCTCGCTTTTCCACTCTAATTCTAAAGTAGATGGAGTGCTGAATGGAGCCTTAACATGAGTGTGTCTTTTAGCAATAGATCTAAACAATGTCATGTTATTGCTTCTTACTGACATTGTCTTTCCCTGCTTCTGAAGGGGCTGAATCTCCTTTCTGACTTAGTCCAAACATGATTTTCTTGCACTTTCTTTAAAAGAAGGATGCTTTCTGTGGTAATACCTTTCACCAAAGCGGTTCCTAAAGGGGTGTATCTTGTGGTGGGAGCTACTGAAAGTCCCGGTGTTGAATTACACAATCATATTCCGAGATAGTGACAGGCTTGGTTTTCTTTCAAATTCCTGCTTCCTGTAACCGAGGCCGTTTATAAGAAACAGGACATTTCAGGGAAGTGGTGCTAGAATGAACGTTTTTCAGAGTTAGATTTGCTGATCTAAAAATGTCTTTCCTCTTCTTCAAGATACAGGTGAGTGTCCGCCTTTAAATGACAAAACGCAGTAGCTGTGGGTACAAAAGAAGGCATGATGTATGAGGAAGGATTTTCTCTTAAATTGTGACCCTGTTTCCACCTCCTGATCTTGCCTATATTTAAATAAATTTAAAGCTTTCAGAATATTTTCACTTCTAGAAACTCCACAGAAAGGGGACAGGCGGGGGCAGGGAACTACCTACAACATTAAATTTAGGTTATTATGAAGAGGACAAAAGGAACCAGCTTTTAAAAGGTTTTAATAACAAAGTCCTTACGTGACGGGGCTAGCTAGACCTGCTAGTGAACATCTGGCTTTATTTGTCACTGAATTGAGGTTTGATTAAAGCCTTAAAGAAGCCAGGATTACTTGTGTGAAAAATCAACCCTACGACTTTTGCCTGGAGTACATAGGTAGTGATAACAGAAATCTATCTCTTTAGTGATGGCCTCAACAATTTTGCCAGGAAACAGGCAGATAAGGCTTGAGTATTATTTTTCTCATCTGAGAAGAACTGGCAGGAATTCTGGGTGTGGAGAACCGTAGAGAGAAAGCACTTAAAAAATTAAATTCTTTGTGTTTCTATTTCAAAGGGTCCTTTCATTAACCAATTTTGGCATTTGAACTTCTGGCTCTCGATTGCTTTGGAAAGCCACAAATTAGAGCCTTTAGAATTGTTTGGGATTCGAAGCTGGGTGAGGGTGCAGAGACGCAGGATCAGAAGAGAGGGGACTTTATGTCACAACATAATGGCACCCCTGTTCTTAGTATTTGCTTCTACCTCCCCTGCCTTTTCTTTTCTTTTGACTTAGTGCAGCTAGTACTCTTGTGAGAAACAATACCTACCTTTGGTTGGCTGATACCTCGTGGTTAAGAACCTTTTTAATTCCTTACATGTACTCACCGTTGCTCTACAAGTCTATACATGATGCTCCAGTGTAATCTCCGTGCTCTGTCGTTTCTCCTCTTTCCTCCTTGGCCTGAGATACGACTGAACTGTCCAGAGCACTAGTAATTGTACCAGGGAAGCTCTGTGCCCCTAAGTCTAGGTGGTGTGTCAGCAAATTACATGTCTGTACAGTGTGTATGATTTTGGGTGCTGGTGGGTGTAGGTTAATTTACCGCTTGAGAGACGCTCCAGACCTAAACAAATGCCAAGTCTTTACATCCACTGACCAAAATAACTTACTTTTCTCTTCCCACTTCCTCCTTCCAAACTCTGTCAATCTGCAGCTTCAAGAGAAGCAAAATACTAAAAATTATTCTCACGATAGTTTACTCTCTGCTTCAAATATCTTTCGAGTCTTCGATGAGTCCTCCCACTTCTTCTCCCAACAGGAATTTTATTGTATCCTCCACTTGCACGAGTAAAAAGCCGATAATTAAACTTAAAAATATATATATTTTAAAATAAAAAAGCCATAAGTAAGTCAGGATGGATATTAAAAATTCTCATATAAAAATAATACTGTGTAATGAGCTTGCCTGACATGTTAAGCTGTAACAATCTCCCCTTAAGTGCTATGTGATCTCAGTTTGGGCTTAAAACCTGGAATATTCCTTAAGGTTAAGTGTGTGCATTTCCAAATATTTCTGAAATCCCATGGCTCCTTCTGTTCCAAAAGAATTTCACTGGCCACTTTCTCTGAACACAGCACATGTACTACCTTTATTGTCCTTTAGTTTATTTTAGAGAATAATAGCTTTTTAGTATAAAATCTTCATCGTAAATGCTTTTCTTTCCTGAAATTTTAAGTGTCTACAGGTTGAAAAACTCTTACAAGAAGGTGCATTCCAGCTTTTGTTGTGAACTCATTCCGTATTTTTGTTACTGAGTTTGTTGCCTCTCTCTATGGGGACTCTTTCTTTCTTGTTATTGACAGTGGCATCTATTTTTGCAACGTGTTGTGATTTGCTTTGTTTGTGGAGTTCTGTGGGATAGACAAATTGAAAAGGAAGAATATTATCTTGTGCTATCATTCTGCTATGTCTGAAGAACAGAAAGAGACAATTGTAGCTTAAATATTCATTATATGTGAATGCAATTTTCCCAAAGTATGTTATACCAACTGCTGATTTTAGGTAACACACGTCCAAACTTTGAAAACTGGAGTTATGCGTTTAGTCTAATGTGAAATAAAAATATAATTAGCTTGTAAACCTATGATTTCATGGATATTACTACTCAGGAAGATGCTAAGTAAAAAGAAAGTGAACCAATTTACTATTGACTTTAAGGAAATGATTAAATAAATAATATTACAGGCAATATGCAGCTTTGGTAAAAAATTGTGAAGGCAGCATGTAAATGGCTAAAGTTTTGGAAGTGTTACACTAATGTGTTTGAGAAGTGAATATTTTCTGAACCAGTGCAGTGTCTTTGAACTTCACCTGTCCTTGGCTATGGAGCTCAACGGACGACACAATCTGTCAAATTTCTTAAATATAGAACATACAAAATATTTGATAGATAAAGAAATGCTTTATCAAACTTTTTTTGGATGTCTATTAGGACTATTTTTAAATTTTACTTATTTATTTATTTATTTTTATGAAGGTCATAATGGTTTATAACATTGTAAAATTTCAGGTCTCTGTAATTATTTATCAGTTTCTGTATGAACTGCCTCCTGCTTACCACCAGTAGTCTAATTTTTATCCATCACCATATATATGTGCCCCTTTACCCCTTTTGCCCACCCTCAATGCTCTTCCCCTCTGGGAACCACTAATCTGTTCTCTTTACTCATGTGTTTGTTTGGAAGGGACTTCAGAGAACTTAACAAAACCCCCTAATTCTAGACATGAAGAAATTAAGGTCTAGCAGGGAGAGGGGACTTGCGTAAGTTCACACAGCGGGTTTATGACAGATCCAGGATTAGAACCCAGGTCTCCAAGTATGCGATGAATGGAAAGAGTCCTCGCCTGGCAGCAGGAGACTTACTGTGCAGTTGGGATCCAACATGAGGTGAACAGATCACAGAGTGCAGGGAATTCAAGAACAGGCAGTATTTAAAGATCTAAGAAGCCAAGGAAGTAGGACTCTCCTCCCCACCCTAAATGACACTCTCAATCTATTCACCAAAGCTATATAATGATAGTTAATTATAGCTTTATAGGCATCCGTGATTCATTAATACATACTTACTGTGCATGTGCAGGTTCTGTACGGCAGTCTTTTTGCTTTCGGGTTTATATACATTATCTTATTTAATACTCACGATAGTTTTGTGAGTCAGGTACTATTATTAGTAGCGTTTGCTCAATAAATGGTAATAATTATTATTTCTACCTCTTTGCTATTGTGGGGGACTGGTCTTGGCCACGCCAAGATATGTCTCTTTGGCATGAGGATTATTTGAGGCTGAGTGCTTTTGATAAACTGGGACAGGGAAGGAGGCTCTGAGGAGTGGAACTTGCTTGCCCTTTGTTAGGAGACATTTACATTGTAAAGGAACTCTCCATCTGTAAAGGTGCCTCCCTCTCTGTACCAGGAAGAAGAAAGGGGATGACCTTCTCTCTAGAAACTCTTAATCAATGCCAAAGGCAAGGACTTAAATCTGCATTTTGCTTACTGTGCTTGTGTGGTAATCCCCCATGATCGACTTCCCCTCCACCCCCAACATCCTCCTTTGTCGTTAGCTGAGATGATACTTAAGGTGAGGGCTTCAGCTATTTTGGCAAGTTGCTCAGCTTGCCTGAGCCTCTCCCATGTATACATGTTATAAAGCTTTGTTTAATTTTCTCCTGCTATTCTGTCTCATGTGAATTTAATTCGTTCTCCGGCCTGACAAACCCACAAAAGGTAGAGGAAATGTCTTCCTCCCCTACACTATGCTAAGCTATTAGCATGATTCCATGACTCTACCTCACGCTATCTACTTCCTCCATCTCTGATTCCAGTCATTTACTGGAACTGTACTGATCGTCTGGTCACCTCTCCTTTGAGTGAGATGACATACCTGCCAGACCACTCCACTGAAACCCTCCTTGTCAAAGTCACTGATAAACTCTACATTGCTAAATGCAATGGTCAATTCTCACTCCTCGTCTTAGTTGACCTTCCAGCAGCATGTGACACAGACCCTCCCTCCTCCATTGCCTTCCAGGACACGGCACTCTCTTGGTTTTCCTCCTACCTTACTGATCACTCCTTCTCAGCCTTTTTGTCTGGTTCCTCCTCCTCTTCTAGATGCCATTATGTTAGTCTTGGGGTCTCTTCCCTTCTCCATCTAAATCCACTCCTTGGCGATTTCATTCAGTTCATGGTTCTAAACACTACGTATTGTTTGACAATCACCAAATTTCTATCTCCAGTCCAAACCTCTCTCTTGAACTTTTCAGATGCATATTTTCAACTGTTTATTTGATATCTGCACTTGGTATCCAATAAGCATCACATTCTCACCATGTCCATATTGGACTCCTGATCGCCTCAGTTCATGACTCCACCTTTCTGGGAGAGTGAAAGGAAAGGCCAACTCTTAGGAGAGAAGTGCATCCAGAAGAGGCTGAGTGGAAACAGACAGGGTGAGCTGAGGGGATACAGCTCTTGGAAAAACTTTGGCCAGGGAGATTCCTTGGTTCCCTCATGTCCACCCAGCCTTTCACTTTGTGTACATGCAGCTGCAGCCTAAAAAGCTTTTCCTCTGACAACTGTGACTCGGGGGAATGACCGTGTTGAGACACTGTGGGACTTCTGAAATCTATCTATTGCATAATAGGTGATGCTTTCCTGTTCTTTCACTGTGACTTCCTTCTTCATACATGGTGGCTGCTGGCTTTCGAGTGAGAGGTATTACCAGCCTACTGGATGCTTGAGCCCATAGGCTCAATCAAGAAGTATTTAAACCATAAAAGTCTTGAAGATTGTGCCATAGATATCTCTGATATATTTTTTAGGAATCTAGAGTTTTGAAGCATTTTACCATTCTGAGAGCAAAACAGTATTATTGTAGAAAATTTAGAGAAAAAATATGATAAAAAAGAAAGGATTACCCGTAGTCCCACTAAGACATAAGCACAATAAATATTTTGATATCATTGTTTCTCTGCATAGTTATAATATTTATAATGACAAAGTTTTAAAAAGTGTAAGTTTTCAAAATTTAACTAGCTGTAATTTGACTATAATTGAGCAGTCTGATTTTTGCCTCTCAATTGAGATGCCTAGGTGTATTCAGAAGTGATTTAGCAAAACATTGTACATATTTTGGTGGCACTTCTTTCACTCATGCCATGGTCAGGCCCTTTTGGAAAGACAAGGTCAGGCTGAATTAGGTTTATACCAAATGGCTTCCTCATATTCTCCAATATATCCTCTTGCTTGCCATTTTTATTTGTCAAGACCAAAAGAGATTTGTCCCGTGTCAAATTTTTCCCTTGTCAAGCACTTTGGACACCATCTGGTCTGCCTTGATGTGACATTCCTCCCCCTTGTGTATCTAAAGTAACGGACAGTGATGACCAATTGTAACTTCACTCTCACGTGGGACTCAGGAATGTGAACTTCCTCTTTTCTTGACCGGATGTTTCTGATAGCAAGCATAAAACAATGCCTATGGCATAATGCGGGAAAAAAAGAGTAGAGATCATTCCTTATTCTGCCTATTCTCTTATTATAATAAAGTCCTCTGTATTTAATGTGTTTTTTTCTTAACTAGAAAGTTCTTCTAAATCAGAAGTGGATTTAAATCTAGTGAACACAGATTTTGGGGTAAGTTTTCATTATGAGACTTTTGAACTAAATACTCTTTTCCTAATTATATAGTTATACATAGTTTTGGTAGAAAATATGAAAAGAAGGGGGAAAATAATCAAAAAGTATTACTTAGAGGCAAAGACTTAATATTTTGGTGTATTTCTTTCTGTTTATTTTCCACTTAATTTTTAAATTGTGGTAAAATACACATAAAATTGACCATCATGACCATTTTTAAGTGTACACTTTAGTGGTGTTAATTTACTTGCACATTATTGTGCTGCTGTCACTCCCATCCGTCCACGGAATTCTTTTCATCTTGCAAAACTGAAACTCTGTAGCGTTGAGCAGTAACTCTCCATTCCTCCCTCCCCAGCCCTTGGCACCCACCATTCTACTTTCTGTCTCTATGAATTTGACCACTCTAGGTACTTCATATAAGTGGAAGCATGCAATATTTGTCCTTTCGTGACTGGCTTATTTCACTTAGTATAATGTCCACAAAGTTCATCCATGTTGTAGCATTTGTTGAAATTTTCTTTTTAAGGCTGAATAATATTCCATTATTGTTTGGTATGGATATGCCACGTTTTGTTTACCCTCTCATCTGTCGATGGACACATAGGTTGCTTCCACCTTTTGGCTATTCTAAATTGCTGTTATGAACATAGTGTACAAATATCTCTTCAAATCCCTGCTTTCAATTATTTTGAGCATATACTCAGAAGCGGAATTGCCGGATCATACCTTAACTCTATTTTTAATTTTTTGAGGAACCACCATACTGTTTTCCATAGCAGCTACACCGTTCTATATTCCAACCAACAGTGTGCTACGGTTCCACAATTTCTCCACATCCTGGCCAACACTTTATTGTCTGGGGTTTTTTTTCATAGTAGCCATCATAATGAGTGTGAGATGGTATCTTATTGTGATTTTTATCTGCATTCCCTTAATAATCAGTGATGTTGAGCATCTTTTCATAGGCTTATTGACCATTTGTATGTTCTTTGGAGAAACATCTATCCAAGTGCTTTGATTATTTTTTTAATCAGGTTGTGTGTATTTTTGTTGTTGAGTGGTAAAAATTCTTTATATATTCAGGATATTAACTCCTTATTAGCTATATTGTTTGCAAATATTTTTTCTTTCCAAGGGTTTCCTTCTCACTCTGTTTATTGTGTCCTTTGATGCAAAGAAGTTTTTAATTTTGATGCAGTCCAATTTATCTATTTGTTCTCTTGTTGCTTGCGCTTTTGATGCCATGTGCAAGAAATCATTGCAAAATCCAATGTCATGAAGATTTCCCTTTATGTTTTCTTCTAAGAGTTTTATAGTTTTAGCTCTTATTTTTTTTTTAGTTAATTTTTGTTTATGATAAGGGTCCAACTTAATTCTTTTGCACATGGATATCCAATTTTCCCACTATCGTTTATTGAAAAGACTGTCCTTTCCTCATTGAATGGTTTTGCCACCCTTGTTGAAAATCATTTGACTACATATGTGAGATTTTATTTCTGGGCTCTCTGTTCTATTCCGTTGGTCTATGTGTCTGTCTTTATCCCAGTTCCACACTGTTCTGATCACTGTCGCTTTGTGGTAAGTTTCAAAATGAGGAAGGATGAGGCCTCCAAATTTGTTCTTCTTTTTCCAGATTATTTTGTCTACTTATGGTCCCTTGAGCTTTCACTTTCTTTTTTCGCTTTGCATCATTCCCATGGGGAAGTGGTGTGAGCTCCACCTCCCAGGTTGCCTTCAACATTTACGACCTGGCACAGGAGATGGGGTACACACTGCTAACCGAAATGTGAGCAAAAAACTGTGATAGCAGTGAATTCTGCCAGATGAGAGTCAGGAGAAGCTCTAGAGAGGTGGCATTATAATCTAAGACTTGAAAACTGACAACTTCATTAGGCAAAAATCGGGAAAGCAGCATTCATTCGTTCATTCGTTCGTTTGTTCATTTATCCACTCATAAACCTGCTCTGAGCTTCTGCTGTGTGCTGGTCACAGCCAGCTCCAGCTGTGTGCTAGGGATTTGAAAGAGAATGAAGGAGACACTGATCACCCTCAGGAATCCCAGTCTCTTGGGAGACAGTCAAGCAGCTGATGTATGGCAGAGCTTTGTGCCAAACAAGTGCTGGGGGGCACGATTCCAGGGTCCTAAGGGCAAGCGCACGGTGGCAGGAGCTATGCTGTGTTGCAGCAGTGCTGAGCACAGCAGGTGGACTCTCCATGCCAAGTTCAGACGCTTGGACTTCATCCTATGGGCAACAGCAAGCCAGCAGACATTTCTAAGTAGAGAAGTGGCACAGTACGTTTTGCTTTTAGGAGGCTATCTGGCAGTGCGAGAAGGATGGAGCGTGGGAACAGGGAAAGAGACAGGTGGCAGCAAGACCAGTCTGGAGGCTAATGGTCCAGTCTGGTGATGGAGAGGCCCTGGGACAGGCAGCAACAGGAGAGACTGAGAGGACACAGGCCTTCTTTATGAGGAGAAGTTGACAGAATTCATCAAATGTAGGACGTGTGGTGAGAATACGGTAGGAGTCAAGAGAACAGCCTGAACGAAGCCTCAGGTGACGGATGTGTTCAGGACACTGCATTATTTGCAGGTGAAGGATTGGGGAGCATTTCATAAATAGATAATGTTCCTTTGGATTATCAGTATTTCTTCCACATGTTTAGTCATTCTAAAATACTCTAATAGTTCCATAGATTTTTTTCTTCCAAGTAGCTTAAATATGCTGTGCAATGCTATATACTATTAATTTGGTTGGCAAACTCTCCATAAATAGTACAAGTGTGATTTTTATCGTTGTTATATTGAAACATCATAGATGTTGAGACAACAGATTAGTGAACTTTTTTCTATAATGAAATTCAAAGAGATTAATGAATTTTTACTGGACTTCAAAAAAGATTATTGGTCAGGTAAATAATATGCATCAATATTTTAATGTTTCCCAGAAGTTTTCAATTTCCTTAGGTCATAAATAAGTCTTGTAATTTATTTAGATTTTTTTGTCCTGTAGAGTGCCACATTTGTTTTCATTAGTAAGTAAAAATATACATCTCGTTAAAAGTGATCCCCTCTTATGCCTGTGCTATAACATGCCACCAGAAGAGGGCGGCAGTGAGACGATACAGAACTAATTTACAGGCCCTTAAATTGCAGAAAGGCGGTAAAGACCAGGTGACTGACATAAACTTTTGTTGAGCTGACGTCTTAATTAACTGACTGGTTTTCTGAGCCGGAGACTATGACATAAACGTTGTCACAGAATTTCCAGAAAATCTGATGATGTGATGTCCTTATACTACAATAAGGTAATAAATTTGTGGAAATTTCTGTTAAGGTTGATGAGGATAGACACTAAGAGAAATTCTGAAAACTTGACATCAGTTTCGAGGGAAAACATTAGAGGATGAATTAAAAGTAAGCATGTTTCTTGTCACTTCAAGAGCATAAGCAGAGAATTTAGGTTTGCAGAGACAGTAAAAGGAATCTTATTTTCTTTGAACATTACAGATATTCCTGAAATAAAAAGAGATATTCCGAACTTATCAAATATACAGTAAACAATGCATAGGATTAAGTGATAAGAGAGATTGACCAGAGTCAGCCAATATCTCTTTTTGTAAACATTTAACAACAAATATTTTTTTGAGTACCTCGTATGTGCTTAGAATTATACCAGGTACTGAATATTCCAGGCTATAGAAGGACACTCTACCACAGGGCCCCAAATAAATTAGTTTGAGCTCAATCCCAAAATTAGAAATTAAGTGAAATTGAAAATAGGACTCAAGAACAACTGGTCTTTAAGTTATTAATACTCATTTATATTATGTGGTTCCTTTAACAAGAAATAAAATGGATAAGGTAACACTTACAGATTTATGAAAAAAACATTGCAAAAGAGTATTTGAGTATTGATATGCAGCAGTAAAACACGTTGTTAGTCTGAAGTGTGCCTCCCTGACCGTCTCGACTTGACTGACGCCACGTCAGCCCCAACTGCAGCTGAGCATCTGTCCTCACTGGATCCACTCTGACCCCTAGATCCCAAAGCTGAAAAACACTTGTGTAAACATAATCCCCTACCTCATCTTTTCATTCGTCTTTACTGGCATCTCTGACATCCCCGATTCCCAGTTGGCCCAGGCTATGAGCCCACGTCTAGCCCCTCTGGCCTTCCTCTGAGTTTAGACCCCTGAGCCAAAAAGGTTATCTATGTTTTTACAAGCACTTTAGACTTGTGTTTTGTTCCTTTGACCTCCATTGTATACAGTTCTCAGATCTGGGCTGAATCATCTCTCCAGGCCAGAGCTGACACTATCTCCAGCTGACTCTGATGGGATCCATTACTGAAGAGCCATAGCTGGGCTCTCAAAGATGCTCATCGATTCTTTT
Organism: Equus quagga; assembly: GCF_021613505.1. Lineage (NCBI taxonomy): Eukaryota > Metazoa > Chordata > Mammalia > Perissodactyla > Equidae > Equus > Equus quagga. The sequence continues at coordinate 7,012,388 of NC_060269.1, forward strand.
ATTCCTCTTTAATTGATTGTCTTTTCAATTCTCCATAGCTCCTGTTTCAATCCAGGCTCCCTCTTTTCAAGCCAAACTCACTCCCATCCCCCCAACCTCCCCTATTTCCGTCTGTTTGACGTAGGATACTGGGCTATCCATGGGGAACTCTCAGATTTTCTCTAAATCATTGGCCATTCTTTCCTCCTTCCCTTCTGCCTCAGAGGAACAATGCTCTGTCTTGTATGCAAGCCCACTCCTGTTTTCTTGAACCAACCCCCTTTTACCTCTTTTGGAATTTTTCTCATTATTCATATCCACCTTCTTTCATCTTTTTTCTTTCTTTCTTTTTTTTTTTTTTTTGCCTTATAACATCTTCTCCTTAGCCTACAAACGTGTTTAAATCTAATGATTCTTATGAAACATTCATTTCCCTTGAGACTGTGTTCTATCTTTTTCCTTCCCTTCACAGCAGTGCTTCTCAAAACAGCAGTCTATATTTATCCCTTTCATTTCCTGTTTAACATGCATCCATCAACTGCTTCTGATCTGTCCTCTTCTGAAACACCTATTTACAAGAGCAATGAGAATTTCCCAATAACCCAATCTAGTTGCCTCTACCCAGTCTTGACCCTGGGGCTTTGTGTAGAACTTGTGCACCGTGCCACGTCTCTACTTTCCTGGTTCTCAAATTTCTAGCTGCTTCTTGTGCAGACCCCTATTCCACTATTTGGCTCCTGGGTAGAGACATTCTCTAGAAGTTCATGTCTTCATCTCCTACCTTTGCCTCCTTTAATCTCATGTAGTGGCTTCAATGACCACCCCCGTGTGGATGATTCCTCAGTTCATCCCCAGTTCTAATCTGTCTCCTGAATTGAACTCACATTTCCCACCTTGTGTAGAGAGCTGTGTTTCTCTACAAGGTTCCATGGGCACTTTAGACAGGACTGGTCTGAACTCATCATCTCCTAGTGGTGTTACAGACACCCTGGACCACCTGCTGACTCCAGTCATGATGTGCAGGGTCCTCCTGTGCCTTTGCTCTTGATGTGTCTCTGTCTCACCCCTCCTGTCTGAAGTGCATCTCTTCACACCTCATTCCTTGTTCCCCAGACCCTGCCTCTGCCATTTGCCCACTTGTTGGAGTCCTACCCATCCTTCAATGTTCAGCTCATAGTTGGCCTTCTGAACAAACAATAAATTAGCCTAATCTCCTCTTCTCCACTCTTTGCCCATTCTTTGCTTGGAATTCAACTACATCTGATCTCACTCAGTCTTGTGTTTGATACACGTCTGCGTTTGTCCTCTCTATTGAACCCTGAGCCCTAAAAGTGCTGGGACTGTGTCTTTTCATCCTTCTAGCCCCTGCAGACCCTTGCACACAGCAGAAACCTGGAAACTTTGGTTAATTTGCATTCCTGGAAGACAAGTGCCACAAACCTTAATTTTTAAGGATTTTTATTTTTGAAGAGCATGGAATTCATAATATGCAGGCTAAAAATATGGGAGAACGTAGAAAGTAAAAAAACAAATTTATGTCAAATAAAATTGACATTTTTGCCTTTGTTCTCTTTCAGTTAAGACAGATTTTTAGGGAATTACATAAAATTTCACTCTGCAAGGGGCTTATTTAGGGATGATAGAATTCTTGGAAATTAAGATTAAGTTTCATGGTCTAGGATTTTATTTTACTTTCCTTAAAATTCCTAAGTTAGCCTGCTACTGTTTCGTGGTTGCTGGCAGAAGACACGAGACTCTTGGGTCAAAGACAAAGGCTTTACTACTCAGAGCATGGCAAGCAGCATGAGCATCATGTTGACATCAGCTCCTCACGTCCTGCAAGTCCCAAAGGAGCGATGCTGAGTGGTCCAGGTGGATGTGAGGGGGCTTGTGTTGCAGCCAAGGAGCACTGAGCTTGAGGAATCCACCGCTTTTATAGCAAGCCTGTTCTTTGTCCCAGAGGGACATTACCTTGTCCTTCAAGATGGCTGCATATACAATCCTGATAACTAGCCCTGGCAAGGAGAGATTAGTCTGGCATTCTCAACGCACCCGGCCAGAACTCGCAGACATGTCCGCAGCCCATGGTGGATTACTTCTCTCAAAAACATTCCGTAAGAGTAAGAATTATGGTTATCCTGGCACATCAGAGGGGTTCAATAAATATTTGTCAAGTCAAATTAATTAATTTGAAGAAGGGGAACCACGAGCAACTGAAAAATGTCAAACAGGGTGAATCCCCCGACGGAAAAGTTCCAGATTTCAGACCTGATTCAGGAGGTAGACTCAGAAGCGCATTGAGAACTAGGACTTTGTAGACTGCCCGGCTTTGTAACCAATGCAGTTTCTAAAGGCCTTACCCTGGGGCAAGTGAGTCTGGGACTCACGTGCAGAATAATCGCTGATCAAGTCCAAATAGCCCGGGGCAATTCCTGCAGCTCAATTAAAACTGCAGCAACTGCAGCTTTTCACATCCACAGCCTTTTGCCACATACCAAATTTCATTGAAAGTTTTACAAAAACTTTAGACATTATGCCCATTTGGGAGCTTTTACCAGAAATGATTTTTACTTTCTCAAAATGGTAAGTTAAGCTACAAATCAAAGTAGATTACGGTAACAAATTTGATCAGAATTAAACACTTCCTTAGAAATTTGTAGTTGAACAAATGAAATGTCTTCCGCTCTCAGGATTCTCTTGAAGGAAAGGAATTAGCCTGAGATATCCTGTCTGAGTGGAAAGTTACGTACCTGAGGCATCCAGGTCGGAAGTCCAGAGTCCTGAGGGGATTTATTTTCACACTGAAGATTCTAACACCTGTTTCTCGGGACCGCATCAGCCCTAGTGGCTAAAAACCTTGGGCTACAGTCATACAAAGTTTTACTGTCGCATGTCTCAACTTTTAGCCTCCCCACTCCCCATGTTTTCTGGATGTTTTCCAGCCTTTATGAGCTACTGCTGTGGGTCTCTGCTCTCCATCTGCTGCTCTCGAAATCAGAGACTGATTTTCTCCAGGGTTCAAATGTTTCAGGCAACCTTAGAGAATCTGAACTTTTAAGCAGCTAGAAGTTTTTCAGATCTTCCAAGGAAAGCCTTGTTTTTAAGATCCATAATGCCCCACCCCCATCCTTCCCCTCCCAAGGAATGTCACCCAGGTTCCCTGAGGCGAGGTTAGAGGGCTTTGGAGTAACCTTCTGTTTCACTCAGACTCAAACCCGTGTCCCCAGATAGGCCTTATGTCTGGGAACCCTTCCCGACCTCAAAGTGAGTTCTCAGCCTTCCTGAGGCTCTTTCCTTTTCTGTCCTCAAGTTTGTGGAAACTTTCATCATCCTTCTTGTCTTTGAAAATCTTCCCAGTAGGGATGATCATCATTGCCCTCCCCAATCAGATCCTCCTTACTACCATCCCGTTTTCACAGAATTTGTTGCAGTCTTCCCTCGTGGCTGAGATTGTCCCATGCAGATCCCCGCCCCGCCTCCCTCCATCACCACCACCAGAGTCATCGTTGCTAAACCTGATTGGACCGGGGGTGGAAAGCCCATGCCAGAGGTAACAAGTCATGGGTTGTGCTGAGACTTTCTTTGAACTAAGGATGCTGAGACTGAGATGTTTGATTGAGGGCTTGAATCAGGAGGGCACGTAAAGCTATGTCAAGTGGGTCAGATGGGGATGTTCTACAGGAGGAGTAAAGCAGACCTTGTCTGTTCTGCCACCTCTGTACCCTTTCGCCTAGCGTGGTGCCTGACAGAGCGTGGGCACTCCGTGAATTTTGATGGAATGCATAATCGGACTGTGGAGTGTGAGAGAGACACAGAGAGAGAGAGAGATTACTACTGCCTCCTACAGCTTTCCGTTTCCTGGCTCTAATCCCTCATGAGGATCTTCTGCATTTCCTGTCCTTATGTCCAGGAGATATCCCTGTGTCCATCCAATAAATTCCCCTTTATGCTAAAGCTAGTTTGGGTGTGTTCCATTCCTAACAGCTAAATTAAACCTAAGAATCTCTTAATCCAAGGTTCCCAGTCGTCAGTCTCTAAAGTCTTCTTGTCCCCAGGAAGCTATGGTTCGTTATGCAAACCAGACCTCTTGGTGGCGTGTCCAGAAATCACCAAATTCCAGACGTGGGAAAGCCTCCACTTTGCCTAAGTGAATCTCACCTTTTTGGGGACAGGGAAAAGAGTAGAAACCCAAATTCAACCGAAAATTTAAAAATTACCTCCCAAAATAAAGCTTGATGGTTTTCTTAAAAGGTAACCTCTGAAGAAAAATGTAACAAAAACTCCAACTTGAGGATTATCTTGGAGGGAGGCTCCCGCCCTGGGCCTTGTTGAGTGAATGTGACTTTACTTAAAGTCCACGGGGAGGATGAGGTCTCATCAGGAGACACTTGCCAAGCTGAGCTCCAGAAAGAGGAGGAGCAGGTCACAGCTTCACTCTGACCTCTAGAAGCTGTTGGACTAACTGGGGACGCAGGAGATTTCTCTGCAGCTCCTGGTTGTGCCCTCGGTTACCACACAGCACGTCGAGAAGAAAGGTTCTTCTTTCCTGCTCGGTAAAACACAGGGGCACAACCCCTGCCTGGGAGGGTCCATGCAGCCCTCAATGGGGGGAGGAGCTGAAAGAGCTGCAGGCAATCATTCTACATCTGAAATATAGAAGAATAAAATCCTTGGCGGCAGGAGGCTGGGTTTGTCAAGAGCACAGGTTTGAAGTGAGACAGATCTCCGAACCAGCTCTCCGACTTACTAACTAGCTCTATGTCCTTAGTTAAGCTGCCTAACCTCTCTTACCTCAGATTTCTCATGCACAAAATGAGAATGATAATATTTCATAAATTTGCCCCATTAAATTAGATAATGACTGTGAGTTCCTAGGCCAGTGGTACCAGCAAAGTGCTCAGTAAAGGGTAGGGATGGTTAAGATTGTTAGTGCTTTGTAATACAAGCATTAATGAAAAGCATGTTATCTTTATGTTAACCAGAAGGGAGAATGAATTTTTTTAAAGTTGGGAAATGGCACTGAAACATACACGGACAGTTCCCAACTTACCATGTTTCGACTTCCGAGTTTTTGACTTTATGATGGTGCAAAAGCGATACACATTCAGTGGAAACTGTACTTTGAATTTTGATCTTTTTGCAGACTAGTAATGTGTGGTAGAATCCTCTCTCGTGATGCTGGGCAGTAGTGGCTGCCATAGCTCCTGTCAGCCCTGCGGTCACGAGGGTGAACAGCCGATACACTGACAACCCTTCTGTACCCACCCAACCATTCTGTTCTCCCTTTCAGTAGAGTACTCAATCGATTACACGGGGTATTCAACACTTTATCATAAGGCATGCTTTGCGTTAGATGATTTTGCCCAACTGTAGGCTCATGTAAGTGTTCTGAGCGCGTTGAAGGGAGGCAAGGATAAGCTGGGATGTTCGGTAGGGCAGGTGAATTAAACCTGTCTTCAACTTACAATATTTTCAACTTTTACTAGGAGTTTATCAGGACGTAACCCAATCTTGAGTCGAGGAAGATGTGGGTTTATTAGCTCTGCTTTGCTATTACCTTTTTAACATAAATCCCTGTGTGGTAGAGAAGTGTAAAAGAAGACTCCAGTAAATATCTAACAAGACAATAACTCTGCGGTAGATAGCCATCACTTGTGGTATCAGCCAGCAGCGGCATAAACTCCTTAAATTTGAGGCATGCAATCTTCTCAAGACCTTAAAAGCAATTGTAAACTGTGTGACCTGTAGATGGCGAACTTGGCTAGGGTGACACTAAGCCATGGCTACCCAGAGAAGAAAGCAGTGGTTTTTGTTTTGTTGACAGGAAGACTAAATAAAATTGATACATTAATAAAGGCTGTAAACGACACCAAGCCAAAAGAATTCTTTGCTGACACACGGGGTTCCTTCTTCCAAGGGGACTGTCAACCTGTCTGTGGAAGTGAGTCCACCCTCAGTCGCGTGTGCTGTTGGGAGACAGGCTGCGTTAGCTTCTGGTAGAAGTGTTTGGTTGAGCATTCGAGCTGGCTGCTGGTCACTGATACAAGAGAAAGGAAGATCAAGTGGGGAACATGAAGGGATTTTTTGTAAGTCTCTTGAGGGGTGCAGAAATGTTATCTTCTCAGAATATCCGTAGGTAACACTATTTAATTATCTGAACCCATGGTACGTGTCCAAAGTATCCACATCTTTTGATCTATATAAATAATTATATGCTCCCTTGCTCACTGATTGCCACTGTTGAGTGTTTGTTCTGTACACTCCCCAAGGCAATCCTTTAGAGACCAATTACTATCCTTTATTGACATCATTTCACTGGCTGACAGAGATTTCTAGACCACTGCGCTGGGCATTCAGGCCTCCTAAGGGAACTCTCTGGTACTTGGTATAATCTGTGTGCCCTACTGGAGAAACACTTTTTTGTCCTTAAAATTCTACTTTGGGCTACTAGTTTTACCCGCTCAGATCACAACTACATATAATCTGTGAGTTTGTGGGAAGATTAGTGTGACTTTCCAAAAAGGGTCCTGCAGTGGCCTGAGATGTCTTGTGGGTTCTTTCAGTTCTGAAAAGGCCCACAACTCACCCAACATGATAGATTGATGACCTTTTGCTGCATTATAAAGCAGGGTCACTGTCCCCAAAGTGCCTCTCAGCTTGTGGGTCAGGTGAAGGGACATCTTTAGACTTCTATGGTGCCTTGGCTCTGTCGTTTTTCACAAGGCTGTAGTTATTGTCTACACATTGGCCTCCCCACAACTATGTGCTTCTAGAGTCAAGAAACAGTAGCATATTTGTCTGTTTATCCTTAAACAGATTGTGTCTGGCACATAGTAGGTTCTTATGAAAATGCTGAATGAATTAAAGAGTAAATATATGTGCTTGAGAAGAACAAGCAGACAGGAAGGAGGAAAGACCAATTTAGAAAAAAAAAAAAAAGGAAGATCAGCCAACCACCTATAAGGAATTGTACCTATATTAGACAGATTGATTCCTAAGGTAGAGAAGAAAAGAACAGTAGATTGTGTCCAGCCCAATCCACTTTTTTTTACCAACCAACCTCTCAAGAGGTTGACATAAACTAACGTGCTGTTCACTATTTCCAGTAGAGAACACATCTCGCCAGAGATGACAATGTTTGTGTCCAGCCGACAGCCTTGCCCGTGCCCCATTTCATGTATTTCACATCTTCGTCTATTTCAAAACAAAGAGAGTCCCTAGCTCTCATGATGAAGTAACCCTAGTTTTCAGGTAGCTTCTAAAAGCTTCTAAAAGATTGCGGTTACTCTAAGATAAATAGAGAAGTTGTCAGAAAATTCAGAAATTGTAGGATCTTATCTGAGTGGATTTGGATTTATGGACACCCGCTGGTGAAAGGCAGACCCAACAGGGCAAGAATGAGGAACAATCAGATATAAGATCCCAAAAGATAGTGCAAATAAGAGGAGTCACATGTCACCCCAGTGTCACCCATAGAGTTGATAATGGGGCATTTGACATGAAATAATAGAGATAGTCGAGGACCTGTGGATGGTGCACAGTGATGGGGAGTATAGGATGGTCATATCTGCACATGGTAAGCACTCGATAACTGCTGGTTGAATGGACAGGCCACTGTGTGGCTGCTAAGGGAAGCCATGAACTGCTTCACTAAAGGTAGGGCTTATCTATCTACTTATATATTTACTTAAGTACATATGAAAAGGAGTGGAAGTGACATGCACTATTAACATGTACATAAACCAGTGCAGGAAGAGTTAAAGTGAAAAGCACTGATCAGAAACCGTTTAGAAGGAAGAAAGCAACGTCCTGGAAACCTGAGGTGAGTAAATCATTATAATGGGCTTAATGGGTCGCTCTGAGCTTCCAGTCAACCAGTTCAAAAGAGACACGTGCCAGATCGTGCAGTTCTCCGTCGGTAAAGGGAAGTTTACAAATTCATCTGGAAATGCACACTTATTCTTGGGACTTAATTCTAGAAAGAATTTATTGCATGGACACTTAAGAGAAAGAAGAAGACATTTGATAGTTTTGTGAAAGCTACACACATGTTATTCATGGGCTAAACTATAGAAGTAACTGCCATCAATATGCCCTATACGAAATAACAAAGTGACAAGGAGAGGGGGAAAAAAGCAATAGGTTAATGTATGAACATATACACTGCCATGCAAGCAAAACAATATAAATATTACCCGTAATGCCATTTTTGAAACCTGTTATGAGGCTAGATTGATAACTTCCTTCCTGCACTGTCAGTAAAGAGAGGAGGGCAGTGGGAGAGGTTCCACTCCAACTTCTCCCCTATGATTCCTGGACCCATGTGATCTGTCCTTGGGTGAAACAACACCATATATTGCTTATTGATTTGGAGCATATACCATTTTCTCTGGACCAGCCTCCCTACTTCATACAATGTCCTCCAGCTGGCTCTGTAACTAAGTCTTCAATAGACTATTGCAGTGCCTACTAGACCAGCTGCTCCTGGGTTACAGTAAGACCAGTGAGTCCTGTGGGAATCTTAAAGCCTCCTTGGCCAGAAGCAATGTGGTATGGATTACTGAGGGTGAATTAAGCTTTCAGTAATTCCACAGAAGGTATAGCTAATAGAAGCATCGCAGGGAAGTCAAATCTATATCCAGAACAAATATCCATTCTAGTGAGAGAAACTGCTACCAAGTCCACGATGAAAGGGGTTCCATATAATCAGTCAACAGGAGGCTGGCCATGCCCTTCCATCCCCCATACTCGGAGCTGTACGGAGGGCTCAGCATAGGTCTCTGCTGCTGGCATTTGAGGCATTCAATAGCGGTGGTAGCCAGCTCTGCCTTGGTAACGGGAAGTTCTTGTGGTTGAGCCAATGGACAACCTCCATCTCTGTCACCAGAGCTGCTTTGTTCTTGAGCTCATTGAGGAATAGTAGTCATTCTGAGGAAAGAGGACAGCCGACCTTTGCAGTGCTGGTCTTCTCACCCATCTGATCACTGAGAGTGTCCTGTGCAGTGAGTCTTTTGGTGAGCACTCACGTGGGGCACAAGTATTCTCACATCATGCACCTCTTTTGAGAAGTCCATACATGCACTTCTACACTAAACCTCCTTGCCATCCAACCTCATTCCTTTCAACTAGCTCACCTTCCAACCTTTAGGATCTATGTATAAATCTTCACTGTGAGTACTTTTCCTTCTAGGCAAAATGTGCAATTAGATGTGCTTCTCAAAGTTCTGCTTGTTGTTCCTAATTTGTCTTTCTGATGGCTAACAACGAGGAGAGCTCTAATGCTGCATCAATTTATTTATGGCTAGTGCCAGTATATTATGCATAATCATTAGTAAATCAGTCTTAAATCTTTTCTTCCCTGCCCATAGGGAAATCCCCTTTATGTGTGCGTCTAGGGAGAGGTGACATTACAGCAAAATTAGGTGCCATGAGCGTTGGATCCATTTGCTCATGAAACTTTCTTGTGCCGTTAGAACTTGCTCGAGTGTGATCTTGTGTATGCCACTTCAACTTGATGATGGAGAGCTGCTCTGCACACCCGAATTTAAAAATAGGTCAATCAAATAGCACCTAATTGGGAAGGACAGCTCAGGTCTCATCATCAGTTCATTTTCCATGGCCAGATATTCAGTCTCTACCAGGACCCAACAGTAAAAACCAGGAGATGTTTCTCAAGGAAAATAGTTATTTGTCAAAGAGATATGGGTTTACTCTCAATTCTAGAGGTTGTACTATTATTCTCTTATTTGGGAGTTCCATAGGCTCGATGGTCTGCCACTGACAATTTGTGTACATTAGATTTCCTGAGTCACAAGATCTAAGCGGCAAGAGTGGCTTATTCTTTAAAGCAAACTCGGTGAAGAATATTCTTTTGCTTTGGGCCTTTCTTAAATATAGAAGCCTTATGGTTTATTCAAGAAGTAGGAAGGAGCAACACCAATGGGATATCATTTTTCCTCTGTAATACTAAAATCCCACCAAATGTGTGTCCTCTTTCTTCACGGAACTGGACACAAGGTGAAGCAAGTCATCTCCCTCTTTGGAGAGGGTACCTCAGTGTCTGCCAGATCTCTAGACTCGCTGAAACATCAGTGAATGAGAAGATCTCTGAACTTTCATGGATTTTTTTCTTATCCTCAGTCACATATGTGTCTTACTGAGGCATCTGACGTATTTGCTATTTTCTGACCAAATTATGACAACCAATCCCACCTACTGGAACCAGCACAAGTCCAGAATCTCTGGTAAATGTACTCATGTTAGTAATTTTGACCCAAAGGAGCCATGTTCGTTTCTTCCTCCCTGGTCTAGCATTTCAGAAGTCATTTTCACACATATTCCCCTGGTTTCTGCTCATATAAATTGGAAAAAAATCATGTTTTGGGGGGGGGGTTTGCTGTGTAAGCCTGCTCCTCTGGGGATAGCTTGGTCAGACTCTGCTTTTGGCACTTGGCTGCCTCAGCCCTGCCATTTCAAGTGGAAGACACTGAAGGTCCATAATTCTTATTTTTCTTTTCCTTTTTTTTCCTCTCTTTCCTTCCCTCTTTCTTTATTCTTTTGAAAAACAACATATATCAGCTTTATTTTTATTTACCTTATTTTATTTTTTAACTTATACAATAAAATTGACCTTTAGTTTGGTCTTTATTTTACAATCTTAACACTGGGTAGATCTGCATAACCTACACACAGTGGGGATGGATAAGAAAGTATCTGGACGATGGAGAGCAGGTTCGCTGACAGAGTGGGTAAAGTGAGACTCAGAACGGTGTCGTTTAGAAACTGGAGAACTGGTTGTTAAACATTTACCACCTCTAAATTTATCCTGTTGGTATGTTTTTAACTAGATTCATTCGAGGGACAGTAGTGCCCCTTAACTGCAGTTTCACTTTCTGTGGTTTCAGTTATCTGCGGTCAACTGTGGTCCAAAAATATTAAATGAAAAATTCCGGATAAAACAACCCAATAAATTGTGCCCCGTTCTGAGTAGCACAATGAAATCTTGCGTCTTCCCTCCTGTCCAGCCTGGGAGGTAACTCATCCTTTTGTCCAAAGGATCCAAGCTGTATCTGCCGCCCGCCAGTTAGGCACTTAGTAGCCGTCTAGGTTATTAGATTGACTGTCGCTGTATCACAGTGCTTGTGTTCAAGGAACCCCTACTTTACTTAATAACGGCCCCAAAGCACAAGAGTAGTGATACTGCCCATTCATACTGAAGCCCAAGAGGAGCTGTAAAGTGCTTCCTTCAAGTGAAAAGGTAAAAATCCTTTACTGAATAAGGAAAATGAAAATCACATGGTGAGGTTGCTAAGGTCTGCAGTAACTTTTATTATGGTATACTGTTATTATTTTATTTTATTTTATTATTAGTTATTGTTGTTAATCTCTTACTGTGCCTAATTTATAAATAACTTTATCATAGGTAAGTATATAGGAAAAACACAGTACATACAGGGTTCGGTACTAGCAGAGGTTTCAGGCATTCACTATAGGGGGTCTTGGAATGTAACCCCTGCAGATAAGGGGGTAGAATTGTATGGATGATTTGGGAACAAACGACGTCTTTAAAATAGTTAGTCTTTGAATCCACGAATATTATTTGGTTGTTTGTTCTTCAATTCACATCAGTAAAGTTTTCTTTCCTCTTATAGCTCGAATCCAGTTATTAAATTTATATATAGCAGTTTACATTTTGGAGATATGGGTGGGCAACATCTCTGTCTACTGTAGTTATCTTTTTTCCATCGTCTTGGTCAGGTATTAACAATAGTGTTATGTCAGCCTCATAAAATAAACTGGGAATGTCTTTTATATATTTCTATCCTCTGTAGTAATCTTAATATCCTGGAAATCACACATTTCTAAAAGATTTGGTGGAAATTATGATATCATCTGATCCTGGCAACTTTCTTGGAAATAAAAGAAATTTTTTTTCACTTAGTCTTAATTAGATCTTAGATTTTTCTTCGGTTTCAAGAGTATATCAAAATTGTCCTAGGAAATAAACACTTTTATGCAAGTGTTCACATTTTTTAGGTGGATTTGTATATAATAGTCTCATGTTTCTAAAATCTTAACTGTTAACGGTGTTTATACTACTTTTCCCATTATGAAAGGTTTCTTTCTTCTTTTTTCCCATTAGATTTTCCTAAAAACCAAGTTATTGGCCTTTTCAAATAACTACCATTTTGGTTCATGTACTATTTTATAAATCATTATTTTAAAATTTTCATGTTTCGGGGCAGGCCCCATGGTTGAACGGTTAAGTTCGCGCGCTCTGTTGTGGTGGCCTGAGGTTTCGGATCCTGGGCAGGGACATGGCACCACTCATTAGGCCATGTTGAGGCGGTGTCCCACGTACCACAACTAGAAAGACCCACAACTAAAAATATACAACTATCTACTTGGGGGATTTGGGGAGAAAAAGCAGAGAAAAAAAAAAGATTGGCAATGTTGTTAGCTCAGGTGCCAATCTTTAGGAAAAAAAAAAAATTATGTTTATTCACTCCTTCTGCTTCCCTAAGACTTAGTTTGTTGTTCCTTTTCTTTAAGATGAAAACACAGTTTATACAATTCATTTCTATTATAAAAAATTGTCAAGCTGTGGATTTTGTTCTGAGTAGAGTTTTGGCTTCATCCCCTAAGTTCGAAGACAGATCGGAAAAGGACAGTGAGACGACTTGTGAGAGCTACGGAAATTTTCAAGTGGGCTAATTACACATTTAAATTTTTTGTTATTAATTTAGAGCTTTTCTGCATTGTGGTCAAATAATGTTTTCCTTTTGGGCATTTGTGAAGTTTCTTTTGGGCCTACTATATTATTAATTTTTATAAATGTTCGGTAGTAATACACCTTCATGCACTTATTATGAATAAGAGTTGAAGGTCTGCAATTTTAAAATTATTTTGATTAATAAGCTATTTTATGTCATTTTTTATTCTTAAGTATATTCATCCCTAGTGTTTTTTTCTAGGAAGACAGTTTTTGAGTAAAATATCATAGACAATTGTAACCATAGCCCACTCTCGACTTCTTTTCCTACCTTTAGTTAGAAATACGGGAAGAAGGTGACAGTAAGGAGACGATCAGGAAGAGGCACAGAGAGAGCAGGAAAATTGCACAGAGGTGCTTTTATAACTCTTAAAGCGGCACAGACACTGAAGGAGGGACACCGCCAGGAAAGGTATTTGCTAATGTCTGGAGGACTGCAATAAAGTCTTTCAGAGTGTGTTTTACCCTGGAAATGACTGTAGTACAAAAACAAGCAGAGAATTATACTAACTATAAATGAGACTTCTGTCCGAATTTAGGTATGGCCAGCATCAAAGGGAGGGACCGCATGAAAACTTATAGCAAAGTTTTCTTTTAGTTTCTGAAAGTGCCGAAGTGGCCCATGGCAAGAGAAATAATAGGTCACCTGCCTCACGGCTTAGTCACCCCAGAAGAGCAGGCAAAATAATGCCTGCCACATAGTAGGTACGTAACAAATCCAGGCCTATTTGGCTCCAAACTCTGAGTTCTTTCCCTTGTGCCACAAAGCTTTTCTAGCTTAGGCTTATGAAGAAAATGGCTAAACTAAAAAAGGAACGCTATCATGGGCTGTATTTCAACTTGCACACACTTCCAAAAATATTTGAAATTGGCTATAATGAGACACATAGATGTGTCCAGTACTACACCAAGGGTAAAGAATGCGGACCAAGTACTGAAGGACGTGGGTTAGATGGTTTGTACAGGGTTATCTAGGTGAAGGACACCCAGGGAACTGATGACAAAATGTGGCTCTGAGTTTCCCGGAAGTAAAGGCAAAAAGGGACAATAAAGTGAGGTTTAGATCCTCACAATCTAATAAAAAGAAATACACCCGTTTGGCATGAAAATCGAAGTGTCTCCTGCTTTAATCACAGGAGAATTTACTCTGTAGTCTAAGTAAAATAACATTAAGCAGTTTGATGGACATCTGCAATAGCAACGTTTACCAAATAATGATTTTCAAAATTACAATGTATAAGCCGATTCTTTTTACAAATTAATTACCATAAAATAAGAAAAACAAGTAAGACCAGTTTTGTTTATAGCATAGCACTTTCCTTTAAAAAAATAATCTAAGCATTATTAAGGGGATATCATCAGTAGGATGATGGACTTGTTTTCCTTTGTTTTTAACTGAAAAATATGACCTTTTCTGCAATACTGTATAATTTTTAGTTTGTTACACTTTACTGAAATTCAATACTGGATTTTCTATTCTGCGGTTTAGTTGGATACTGTCAGCTGAGTCACCTTCGTCTGTAGTAAAGCAAGCTGCCTATGAATTACTGCATCTAAATGTTTAACATCCCATAAAAATACGAATACAAGCAAAAAGACCTGTGACCTCGCTGAGTCTCTTTCCCCGACTATCCAGGATCAGATTCCCCAGACAGAAGATGTAGTTAGCACTTGATCCTTATCAATGGACCAAAAATACTTGGATAGAGTTCATTTTAATCTTAGTTGAAAAGACTGTGGATAGACACTTAGGAAAAAGTGAAATCAGCATAATTTCTCCTCTTCAAGCGCAGTCCACTTTCAGAGCAGTAGCACGGATTTCAGCCTCCTCATGATTCTCCTTGATGAAAACAGGAGGATTTCACAGCACAGAAAGCAGCGGTTTACAAGGCTACGAGGCTGGCTACAGACGGACGCACAAGAGAAGTCTGTTCATCGTCTTCAAAGTGATGCAGCCATGACACGGCTGCTGCTGTGGCCACATGTAAGACAGCCCGTAGTTCTTTACAGAGGATTAGCCCAGCGTTGGGAGCATTCAGCGCTGGATTTCACGTAGAGTAGGATATGCTAATGAAATGTAAATGTCTACAGCAAACATTGCGTAATATCGCAAACCCTCGAAACTAAGCTTTGTCTGTTGCACAGTGGGAAACCCAACTTTATCATATCAGAAGAAAAAGTATAAAAGAAACGACCTTATACTTTTCTTCCTTAAGTATCTGCTTCTATAAAAAGAGAATTTAAATATATATACATGCATATTTATATTTAAACTAATTACAAAGTCAGTAGAAAAACCAAAGTTCAGTCATTCAAAAATATCTTAACTACATCTATGCCCAGGGGTGGATGTGAAATAATTCATCTTTGTGGAAAAGGATATACATATAACATGGGTTTTTTAAACACTATTTTAGGATTACAAAAGGCTTGCAGGGTTTCCCCCATTTCACCTTAAAATTTTTATTTGCAGTTTTTACGTTTTGTCTGTCTAATGTCCTTCTGCTCAATATTGGAAAATGCTGTATCTTTATCATAATTTTCCATATAGTGCTTTTATACTCCATAGGAAGCCAATATGAGATTTGATCACTTTCTTAAAACTGCATGTGTACTCAATTAATATTAAAGTTATTTTCACAGATCTAGAATTTGAGAACATATTTGGCCTTGGGAAGGTGAATTCATTATAAAGCTGTGATTTGCAACCCATGTAACTGTGTGTAGCATCTTGGAATCTATACACATGGTTCGGAAAGACTGAAATCTCTCCAAAGATTTCATCTCAATTGCTGGGGAATAAAGATCCCAGCAAACACAGTGAACCCAGTGCCTGTGGCTGGGTTTCCAACGCGTGATCTTTCATTAGTTACCAGCATTTCACGACACTCAACCAAGTAGCTTAGGTTCTCTCAGTGTTTGTTGGTCAATGGTGTGTGCGCGTGTTTTATACCTCAGTTTTGAAGGGTTTGTCTCTGTAGACACCGAGGGATGGTCATACATATTCATGAAAGAGGGCTCTTTCCAGGCCCTGCTACCACTGACAAAGCCTTAGCTTGTTTCACACAGCAAGCTGACTGGGCTTGTGTGTGGGGGCTGCATGGCCAGATTAGTGCAAACAGCAAGCCCACTCCTGCTTGTTAGGCCTTGCCTTCCTGACAATTTCCCCAATTGTCGCTTGTGACAAGGCTGTCATTAGGTGATGGCTTCTTTTGGCTATTTTCAGATAAAGATAATTTCCTTAACTTCCATTTTATTTGACAACAAGCAGTTCGGGAGAGAAAGGAAGTGCTTCAGTAGTTTATGGATTAGGGTTTTGTCACTTCAAAGGCATCTTTGATCTAAAAATATGTGCTGTACCAAATTCATTATGTCTTTCCTTAAAGAGCTTTTAAATTTATTGATCTTCTCTTCAATTCTTCTCCTTTTACGTCCGATAATGCTGTGTGAGACCGTAGTATTGGGAAAGCCTAAGGAGAGAGGAGAAAATGCAGCCAACTGGTCACTTCTGTGGCCACGACAAGAACGGAACAACAGGTGCTTTTGTTTCGTGTCAATTCTCTTCTGAGTCCCTCTGTAGACAAAGGCCCCTCTGCTGTTCATCCCTCCACAGAAGGATGATACGACCCACAGGAGAAGACAAAATTATATTTGGTATTGCAGCCTAAACAAGATAAAACCTTCACAATTTCTATGAAAATTGTGCCGGTAATTGTTTTCATCCTCACCATAGAGTCCACGGGTTTCAAAAGCCAGCAAACGAGGACTGTGGAGAAAGAGCAAGGGACTTCTTTGTGGACCAACAATTTGGCTTCCCCTAGAAGCAATCTTACATTGTGCTGAGGCTCAGCTGGCTAAAGTTCTTATAACGGGATAGTTAGAAAGTCATATGGAGCAGAAAACAATAGGATAAGAATTCCTACGTGAAAATTTGCTTTAGAAACATGTCAGGAGGAATGTTTCCCACTGGGCACTAGGTTCTCTGGTTGGGAAGGCCCACCTGCACTTTTGGTCCTCCTTTGGCTGTTGTTCTGGTTCTAAACAATTGTCACGTGGACTTATTGTGTTTTAAACAACATCTAGGACCAAGGGGTAGTTCACGTCCAAACTGCAATGATTAACCACTGTCTTCTGAAACGTCACACATAGTGACCACACGTTTGGACAGAACAAGCTACTCACTTCCATTTCTGCAGCCAGGAAAAGGAGGTGAGAACAAATGGCTTAATTTCTTTTATTTACTTATGCATTTTTTATTTGTATTATTTTGTTAGCCTCTTAGCAGACCATTTTATACCTTAGAGATATCCAGATGCTTTTGCTAATTAGTGAGTTCATTTTACCAAGTCATAATTTCAAGATCTTATCCACGAAAGGAAATACGTAATTTTATTTTATTTATTTATTTTTTAAGATTTTTTTTTTCCTTTTTCTCCCCAAAGCCCCTCGGTACATAGCAGTATATTCTTCGTTGTGGGTCCTTCTAGTTGTGGCATGTGGGACGCTACCTCAGCGTGGTTTGGTGAGCAGTGCCATGTCCGCGCCCAGGATTTGAACCAACGAAACACGGGGCCGCCTGCAGTGGAGCGCGCGAACTTAACCACTCGGCCACGGGGCCAGCCCCATGGAAATACGTAATTTTAAAGTGTGACCTTAGGTTTCTAAAAGCAATAAACATTGTTTCTTTTGAAAAGTCAGTTTTCTGAATTTCCAAAAACTGATAGCACATAATCCCTATCATTTTGAAAGACTAGTTTAGGGGTTCAGGACTCTACCCATGGGCCCTCAGTACTCCTCTCCATAATGTCAGGATAAAAACAGCCCTCAAAGCAATGTCAGAAGCATTTCCCATGTGTTAGGTTATTTCATCCTTATTAAGAGGTAGATACTTTTATTAGCTCAATTTCACAGATTAGGAAAGTGAGGCACAAAGAAATTCAGTAACCTGCCTGTTGTCTCACATCCAGTAAGTAGTGGACCCAGACTTGGGTACTTTGGATGGAAGCCTCTGGTCTTCATGCTAGAGCCTAGAAGACATAGGGCCTGGAATGCCTAAATAGCCCTCTCCTCATTGCTCCTGGTACTGAACAAGGAAATGTTAGTTCTTGTCTCCCCTCCCATCCTTCAGCTCCCCAGTCCTGGCCACTTGTTCCACACAATCCAAGAAAATGGGATGAAACAGGGCAGGAAGTGGGACAGAAGTGCAAGGGGGACCGTGTCCTCTGCCTGGGTTTATCCAGTTTTCCTTCTGCCTGCTCGTTAAACACAGGAGGATTGATGTGGTAATATCCGATAAATTCAGATGGTAGGGTTCTTGGTTCACTGTGCTGTCTTTTCAAGGAATCCTCCATCACTTGATTAAAGATCTCCGATGTAATTTCTCTGGACTTTGTTTTAACCGGGAAACCTTGATTTTGACTTTGTCATGAATCAGTAAATACCACATTGGAGGAAGAAAGACGTGGATTTTGAGGAAGAATGTTTTGGGGAAAGATCTCTGTATTGTCCTAGAGTTCACCTGCTTTGTGGCACGTGAACGCAGCACATAAACTAGCAGGCAGCAGCCCCATCAGCCTGCCTTGGAAGAGACGAAAGTAAACCCCGGTCTCAAAGAGACTGCACTGAAACATGATATCAGCTGCCAGAGAGGGCCATCTCCTCCGGTCAAATGAGAAAAATCATATTATCCTCACTGGGGTATACAAATAGCTTGTAAGCCACATTCTCCATTTGAATGATAACAATAAAGTGCTAACCTCGCGGCTGCAGGCCAGCCTGATCCCATCTTCAAACACAAACACTTCTGCCTGGGTTTGGCTGGGGGCTGTGCAGCGGCCTCCCAACCCCCACCTCTCCTCCTCCCTGTTAATTGGCTGAGACCACCAGAATTTGGAGGACACAGATGTCACTGATAGTTTTCCTAGGGAGCACATTCATGCCCATCTGTTGCAGCCTAGAAGGCTGTTCATATATCCACAAGGCCTTCATTTAATTCTTGTCAGAAAGTAATGTAAATCCAGTTTACCTCAGAGGTCGCAGCCGAGATTTATGCCAATGAGCCCCCTGCAATTTACACACACTGTAGTTGTATAGGATGAAAAGAAAGCCTTTCATGTTGGTGCATATTAACAAGAAAGCCTGCCTTCCGAGAGGGGCTTTTTGATGGAGGCTTCTCCTGATTTTAATACAGCCGATGCCAGTTGGTATACCCCACTTTAGAAAAAGGAAAAAAAAAAATCTAATCTTTAAACTAAAGTTTCTTCTTTTATAAGAGGTAAAAGAGAAAGAGAGAAATCCCAGCAAGTGGCTCTGCCATGTCTTTAATTATCCGTTATGAGGCAAAACTCCCCCTAACTTGGGGAAGACAAGAGTGTGACAGCAGAGCGTGTTGTGGCCTGAATTACTGCTAGTTGAAGTCTAGAGAGAATTCAGCTGTAAGCAATTGTCTTTCCACCATGGAAACAGCAGGAGTGACCAGTTGAATTAGTCTCTGACTTTTCAGCTGTCTCTTGCTAGTATATTTAGAGGAAATTATGGAATTTGATTAACCTTCTTTGGACCAGGCTGGGTGGAAATGGATGCATTAGTAAATTGGAGGAGTACGTATGTGATATATACATATATGTTTATAGAATTATTGTATTGGAAGTCTAAGAGTACCTAAAAGGACTTCCATTAATCCCATCTTTCTATGTATTGATACATTGAAATATTCAGGACTGTGTCAGTAGGCTGGAAGGCCAACGGTTTCAAAAATTTCACCCATGGGGTCAAGGTCTTCTGAAAAATATAAATATGCCCTTATCAAGTATGTGACCTTCTGCAAATTGCTTAATCTCCGTTACCCTCAACCTTCTCATCTCTAAAGTGGGAATAATAAAGCCTATGTTGTAAGGTTTTGTGTCTGGGCTAACTAGCACAGTACCTGAAGTATAGACGTATTTGACCAATGATGCTTTCCCTCTCCAACCCCTCCTTTCGGTGGTGTCTGTGACAGCAAACTGTGGACTAAAAACATTAAACTTAGTTCAAAAACTCTAAGCATTCAAATCATCAGACTACTTTTTCATATTTACAAAATTTTTAGAGAGATGAAGTTGGAGATTTTCTTCCCACAGTTTGGCATTTGTGTTTTAAGCTCTTTCACTTTTTAGTTCTGTAGAAAGTAGAACAATACAAGTGTGCTACATAGTTTTGGTAAAAGCAGGCACAGCTCCTCTACTCATTCACAGTCATTGCCCGATTTCCCAAGGCAGTGCTAAGAGGGGGCGTGCTTCTCGTGTGGTATAGACAGTGCTCGTTTACCCGTGCTAATGGCTTTGAAGTATTTGGTATGATTATTTTTGCACCACATTTAACCTTTTGTTTACATTTTGCTTAAGATATTATTGAAATTCGGTTGTGATTTTGAAGCACATACTAACAGGGAAATGCAGCACAGTGGCCGAGAAGTATGACATGATGGGGATGTAGGTGGAACGGGACTCTGACAAAAAATACAATGTGTTGTTGCTAACTCATTAAGCAGACGCTCCAAACGCCCGCAGTCGCAGTCTGGCCTTAATTACGGAATGGGATGAAGCAGCAGCTTCCCTTCACAGAGTAGTGGTCGCACGAGGGAACCGAAGCCCAATTTTGTTGGCTGTCTAAACCGGGGACTAGGCAGGTTTAAAATAATTGCTGAATGGTTGTTTCCTGTTTTTTGGAGTTCATTAAGACCATTCATTTTTGCTTACAGACCTCAAAACAAAATCTTTAAAAATTTTTTGTTACGAAAAATTTCAGAAGTGTACAAAAGTAGAGGGGGCAGTATAAGAAATCTAATGTACTTTTTTTTTTTTTGAGGAAGATTAGCCATGAGCTAACATCTGCTGCCAATCCTCCTCTTTTTGCTGAGGAAGACTGGGCCTGAGCTAACATCTGTGCCCATCTTCCTCTACTTTACATGTGGCACGCCTACCACAGCATGGTTTGTCAAGCGGGGCCATGTCCACACCCGGGATCTGAACGGGTGAACCCCAGGCTGCCGGAGCAAAATGTGCAAAATTAACCGCTGCGCCACCAGGCCGGCCCCTGATGGAACTTTATGCAGCCTCAGTATTTAATGATCTATCGCGAATCTTGCCTGATTTATACTCTTACTTTCTCCCCATCTCCATGCCTCAAATATCAACTTCATATAATTCCATCTGTAAATCTTTCAGTGTTTCCCTAAAAAGATATGAACTCCTTTTTAACATAAGCACAGAACTATTATCTCACTGGAAAAAGTAACACTAATTCCTTAATATCATTTATTGTGACTTAATTTTAGCAGTTGGAAAACGGGGACTCTTTTTCTTTTTTTAAAGGAAGTTGATTGTTTGGCTCTCACCTTACAAATTAGTAATTTTGCTTCCGCAACACAGCAATTTTGTGAATAGTCTTTTGTGATGACTTTCAAGGTGGATTTACGTGGTTGGTATGTTTTGTGGTATGTAGTGGTATCTTCCTAGAATGAGATTTTGCCATTTTATTGAAAAATATAAATTGCATCATTATTCCACTCTTATCCCACCTTCAATGATGCATTTGGATAAGTGTTTTCTAAACTTATCAGCGTCAAATTGAATTATACATGGAAGGCCACTATATAAACCGGATGGAAATGACATTGCCCTGGGGTCATGCTACTGACCACTCATTTGGCCCATTCTGTCCCCATGTGGGGTCTTGCAGGTTTTGATATGTGAAATGCTTTTTAAATAAATGTATATTATTTTCCCATTTTGATTTTAGAGCAAGACAAACTTGCTGTGTGAAGCAGTGTAAAGAATAAGAAAGGATTTCATACATAGCTGAAATTTTAAAAAATTACAGTACAGAACTTAATTTTTAAGCTTACTATCATTAAAAAGAATGTTTCACTTAAAGTAACTAATGTGTATTGTAATGGGAAAAATCACTGTGCTCATAAATAATGACCCTGCTTCTCAGTGGACTATTCTGGGGCCTCCTGGGAGGAGCCGAACTTGGTCCCTGTCAGTATTAATCTATAATGCAATCGCCACTGAGACCTCATCAGTTCTTTCCTCCCCCTTCATTGGTCCTTCTGGAATTATATCACAGCATGAATCAGGTCAAAATCAGGATACTTTCTCCCCAGGAAAAACACAGCAATTATTATTTCAGTGCTTTAAAATTTGAGATTCAAGCCCAACAGTTGTTTCTTTAAACAGACCGGAATTTACATTTCTGTCATAGAATCAACAATCTACCAAAGAAATACATCCTGGTTTTCAGTGTGATTATTGGTTTCTTATCCCAAAGGACCCAGGACACAGAGTGGTAAAACCACAGTGGAATGGACATCTAGAAGCTTGGGTCTAACTCTTGCAGATAATCCCTGTCAGTTGCTGTTTGAACTGGACAAATCACCGAACTTCTCACTTTCTTCAAACAGGATCCATGCTCCTTGCTACCTTCCTCATCCTCACTGTGATCTTATAAAAGCAAGATAATCACCCCAATTCTTCTATGTTCTTTTGCCAAGACCCAATATGCATGCCTTTCCTTCTGTAACAGTGGGAAGGATCCAGTGAATTCTCCAACTTGTCTAACTTTAAGTAAACTCATCCTGTGGGTCGGACTGTGGCTTTGGAATTTTTCTTGGGTTGGGTTACATATTTACTTTACTTCCCAATGAGGTTGTCTCTGAGGGTTGGAACTGTTTATTCTATTTCTTGGTAACCTTTAAAAGTGTCAAGAACAGTATATAATGGATACTCAGTAAATGCTTAACTACCTTTCAGGAGTTTCAAATACAGTACATATTATTTTATATTTTAAACCTCTAAGTTAGTTATGAAGGCCAAGCAGTAAGGAAATGGTGGGAAACAAATAATTATTTTTTGCCAGTAACGAGTTTTGTAAAAGCTAATGTATTTCACTGCCTCTTTTGATTTACTCGTTTAAAAAAAAAACTTCTGTATCACTGTTAGTTCTATACTGGCAAATATTCCTTCATTAGCTAAAAGCAAAGAATAGAGTTAACACTGAGTCTCAGATCTCCATCCTCCTTATTAGAGAAAGGAGCAAATGAGAGCCCTTCCGCTCCAGGAGCTACCAAAGAAAGTGAGTGAAGTGGCTGAAAAACCATAAAGTTATCCCCCAAATCAGGTGATTGACCCGCTGAGCACATCTGCTCCGTGACTGAGCAGCATTTGACTCAATAACGGAACTCTTACACAAAGTGTAGAATCCTGAAATTCTGAAACTGTCCTCATTTTCCAAGTCAGCCCGATGCAATGACGGCCCGGAAGCTGCCTGCCGGTTACCGCGAGAGCAGAAGTAGGCCTGGCTTCTGAGCAAGTCTTTTTGGCTAGGATGAACCATGTTAAGGACTCTGCATTTGCATATACTGCTTAGGAGCCGCATCAAGAGGTAAGTAAACAAAAACTTAAATGTGCCATCTTTTCTTTATAGACGTTTCTTCCCCCTTAGGATCCCACAGGAGTAGTAAAACCCTGCCGTGCCTGCCTCGTCCTGCAGAGCCCCTTGCCGCTGGGCCCTCTGTAGTGGTCACTGCGTTGCAGTGCTTTGGCGTGAGGGTGTCTGCCCCACTGAATGATACGTTTGCCTTTGGGCACTCGAAGAGTGCGGCTATCCGAGCGGTTCTCCGTCACAGTCGCCTGCCACTTGGGGAAACGCAAGTCCACAGTCCTTGTTCCCAGGCCAGCAGGAGGCTCCCTGCCAAGACCCATGGTTGCCAGTGACACCCACACACTGTGTGAATCACATGGCCACATGGTGGACTTGCATTATGTCAGCCCGGGAGTGTGGTCGGCCAATCCCGGTCTAGAGGCCGCCCCCAGGGGCCCCGGATATTTTAAGTATGAAACAAGTAAAGAACTTTGTGTGTCTCAGAGTGAAGAAGACGAGGGGCTGGAGGTGTCTCTGATCTGTAATCCAGTGGACGCTCCATTCCTTCCCCACTGCGAGCTCGCTTTTCTGACACCTCAGACAGAGGGGCGGCTGTGTGCTGGAGGCAAACAGCTGATGGAACCAAGGGGCCTGGGCTTAAGGTTTTTTTAAAAGCAAATAAAACTCACATCTTTCTTCCTGCAAATGTCTAACAGGTCATAATATTTCAGTTCTCTAACAGAGTTTCTATTTGTCAACTGAATGTGTATCTGGAGAATTATTCAGGGGATAATCCCATTATGACCTGGCTTTATACGGGAAAAATAGCAAGGACCTGAAGACTTTGCATAGCCAAGCGATTTTCTTCCTAAAAACCATAAACACTGATGAAGCCAACAGGGAAACCGAGTCCAAATAAGGTAAACTAAGGAGAAATTGGATGACCCTTTAAAAAACGAAATTTTATTTCTTGAAAGTTTTATTGATATCAGTAACTGACAGCTATAAAGCACTTACCACGTGCTAGGCAATGTTCTCTGTGTTTTACATATTTTAATTCAATTGATCCTCGTAACACGCTGTGAGATTGGTGCTATGATTGTCCCTTTTTTACGGATGAGGGAACTGAGACATGTTTGCCAAAGGCTGCTCAGCCAGCAAATAGCAGAACTGAAATTTAAACCCAAGAACCCTGACTGCAAAGTGCATGGATTTCATTTGGCTGCCTATGGATGACTTAGACAGCAAAGCTGCGATTCTTCATATCAATATCTTCATTTTCCTCCCCCAACAATTTCAGAACCACCTCGTCCCTTTTCTCCAAAATAGACTGCTCCTTTGTGGGCTGTCTCTAACTTCAAAATCTACATGGTTCTTTGCAAAATAACTTTCTTGGCTGTGGGAATTATAAATACAGATTGGGAAATATTTTGTTTCAAAATTAACCTTCATCCTCACATTTGCTGGCATTGTCAAAAGCATATAATGCTTCACAGCCCTGGCAATTTTACATCATAGTATGCTGCACGCCTTTTCCATATACATACCGCACATCGTCTGGACTGGCGCCTACTTCGTCCCTGGAGACAGCAGCTTTGCCATCCTGACTGCAGGTGTAAACAGAGCATTTCGGTTGCCTCCTCTGATGCAGCACAAACTACTCCATTTCTTCATTTAAAGACAGTTCTCTTTTTAAGAAGAACTATGTCTCTTTCAGCAAAGTGATGCTTACTGTGCTTTGCTCCAGAACTTTGATATCTATTTAATGGGAAGCCAACTGTGTTTTGAGGACAAGTCAGAACCCCTGAATTCTTATTGTGATCTCTGCTTGGGTCTTTCAGCAAGTTACTCAACCTCCTTCTGCCTCTTCACCCCTCTTCATGGCTCAAATTCTTTACCTAGAGTTTGGGTGAATAATAGCTGCTTCCCAGAGGATACTCCTCAGATTAAAGGCCCTTCAAAGTTTATAAAATAATTTTTCCTGCTCTATGAATGCTTTCCAGTATGATGGCGGCTCTGGATTTAGGGACATATGGAGTCAGTATATGTGAGTACTCTTCTCTCATTTGGGATGCAGAAATGCAAAGAAAACTCTCCTGGGAGGACCATTTGGAAGTCATAAGTACAGGGGCCTTGAGCAGGACCAGATGGCAAGCTTGACTCACCTTGACCTGAGATGTGGCTCTTCTAGCCATGGGGGCCCGACTCATAGTTCGTCAGATGTCACCATGGCTGATGGAGTGGGTAACCGTAGCCGGAGAGAATGAGCAGCCGTCCCCTCACTGATGGCCCTTTCTTTTTCCTCTTCTTTCTTCCTGAGGCGGGCAGGTAACCCATTCGTGACCCGGAACACTCTCATTGCACTTTCTTGCGCAGTCAAGTTTGATAAACAGGTTCAGCTGCTGGGGACTGGAGAGGGTGGGGCCCAAGGGGGAGAGAGACTGAGGGAAGGGACAGCTTTGGCCTCTGATCTCTCATTTTAACAAGGTGTGGCCCTCAGCCTGGAAATCTTGATGTGAAAGAGCCATAGCAAAGAACTTCATTTTCACTTATAGAATTCCCTAAAATCTGTTTTTCTTTTTTCAAAATCGTAGCACACTCCTTCATTTTCTTTATAAATGGAATGAAAAGATAAATTGAATTTCTTGGCAATCTAGTGTTTGTTAAACCAATACTTCAAACTGCCTGTCTCATCAATTATTTCAGTAGCCTCTGCTTATTCATGGATTCCCAACACAAGGTGAGGCTCTCCTCCTTGAAATCTCTGCTCCCCTCAGTCCCCAACTAGATTTCTTTTCCTGGCTTCCACCTTCAACTATTCCAGATCCTACCCCTTGAGAAATCGCTGTGCAAGTGCCCCTCCTTGCTCTGAAATGCTCTGTCTTTTACTGTCTCTCAATGGAATCACTGCTTCCAATCTTAAGGGCAGGAACTGATATTTATTACCTATTTTGCAATACTCCTAGGTATTGATGCAATACTCCTAGACTTGGCTTTCCATTTTATCCTTTTTAATTTTTTCATTAAATGTCGGATAGATAAAAATTATAAAATAGATGTAATACACACAGAACATGCTGAATACCCACAGATCAACCAATTTAAGTAAAAGGATGTACCACTTACTTTGAAGTCTCTGGTGTGCGCACACCTCCCTCCCGTCTTCTTCAGTCTCCCCTCAGTAAGTCCACCATTCTGAATTTTTAGTTCATCATTCCCTTACTTTTCTTTGTAATTTTACCATATATATTTGTACCCTGTAATAATATTAATATTATTATTTATTAATATTATTATTAATAATAATATTGTTTAGCTATGAATAATATTGTTTATACATGTATTCGTCTGTGACTTGCTTTTTATATATATTTTTTTTTTAAGATTTTATTTTTTCTTTTTTCTCCCCAAAGCCCTCCGGTACATAGTTGTATATTCTTCGTTGTGGTCCTTCTGGTTGTGGCATGTGGGATGTTGCCTCAGCGTGGCTTGATGAGCAGTGCCATGTCCGCGCCCAGGATTCGAACCAACGAAACACTGGGCCGCCTGCAGCAGAGCGTGCGCACTTAACCACTCGGCCTTGAGGCCAACCCCAGTGACTTGCTTTTTATATTTCTAAGATTCATCCATGTTATTATACATAACTGTAATTCATTCATTTATTTGCTTATTCTATTCCAGTGTCTGAATATACTTCAATTTTCTAATCCATCCTCCCATTGATGGACATATGGATTGTTCCCTTTTGTTTGCTTGGTATTACAAACTGTGTCACTGTGAACATTCTTATGCATGTCCCCTAGACACAGGTCTAAGAGTTTCTCTAAACTAGAATATATACCTAAGAGAAGACACTGGGTCATACTGTGTGTGCATCTTTGATTTTACAGGAAAATGCCAAACTGTAGGATCCAACAGTGGTGGATGGGATTAACTAACCCTGACTGTTCTTGACAATTGTTATTCAACTTAAAATTTTTTCCAATCAAAAAGTTGTGAATGGAGGCCGGCCTGGTGGCGTAGTGGTTAAGTTTGTGTACTCCACCTCGGCAGCCTGGGGTTCATGGTTTCGGTCCCCAGGCGCAGACCTACACACTGCTCATCAAGCCATGCTGTGGCAACGTCCCATGTACAAAATACAGGAAGACTGACACAGATGTTAGCTCAGGGACAATCTTCCTCAAGAGACTGGCAACGGATGTTAGCTCAGGACCAGTCTTCCTCACCAAAGAAAAAAAAAGATGTGAATGGTTTTTCATTGTAGTTTGAATTTGTATTTCCTGATTACTAACGAGGGTGGACACTTTTCGTATGCTCATTGACCATTCATGCTTCCTTGTGTGAAGTGTCTGTTCAAGTCTTTTGCTCATTCTTTTTCTTCCATTTAGTTGGTCCTTTTCTCATTGATTTACGGGAATTCTTTATATATTCTAGATGGAAATTCTTTTCCAGTTACTCATGTAACAAATACTTTCTCCTAGTGTGTTACTTGTCTTTTGCTTTCTTTATGGTGCCATTTTACTAATCAGAAGTTCATCTTTCCAATTAATTACATATATCAATCTTTTCCTTTATGACTTGCTTTTTTTGCAAGTGTTTAAGAAATTCTTGCCTAACCAAAGGCCATGAAGATATGCTTTTTTAAGTATTTTCTTTTAGAAGTTGCATACTTTTGTCTTTCACATTTAAGTCTTTAATCTTAGTAGTATTGATTTTAAAATAACAGTTGACTCAATGCCGTATACTGAGCTCTGTAATAAATCAAGTTTCCCTGTGTATGTGGGTCTCTTGCTAGACTCCGTCTTTTATTTAGAAGGTCAATTTGTCTATCCTAGTGTCAATAGCTTTTGTATCATTTAATGTAATTTTATACTAATTATTGACATCTGCTATGACTCTCTCTCTCCTCCCTTGTTATTTTTCATTAGGAATGTCTTGATTATTCTTGAACTTTGTTCTTCCACCTAAACTTTAGAATCGTCTTGTGAGGTTACACACAAAGACGTGCAAAGACACTCAGAGCTGTTGAGATTTTGAATGGAATTGCGTTAAAGAAAGATTAACTTGGGGAAAATCCATATGTTAATAATATTGAGTTTTCCAGGCCATTAACGTGGGATACCTCCTCATGTATTTAGATTTTCATCAATGTCTTTCAATGAAGTAAGTTTTATGATATCTTTCTAAAAGTTTTGCATATTTATTAGAATTATTCTTAAATACTTTATATATACATAAATGCATATATATTATTTTTTATTATAACAAAATTTCATTCCATTGTTAATGGTATATTTTTATTCAATTGCATTTTTTAGCCATGTTTTTGCTGATTTCAAGGATATTTTGCACAAGATTGGATGTATTGGCTCACTGAATGTTTGGTAAAATTTTGCTGGTAAAAGTATATGTTCCTGGTGTGTTTTCTGAAGATTTTTCAACTACTGATTGAATTTCTTTAAGATTATAAGATCATATGTGTTCTGTTTCTTCTTGCTTTCTTTTAAGTAAGGTATATTTTTACAGGAATTGCCCATTTTATCTAAGTTTTAAAATATATTCGTATGAAATGTTTCTAATATTCTCTTATTAGCTTTTTAAAAATCTCTACAGCATCTGTAATGCCTCCCCCAAGATTTCTAATTCTTTCTATTTATTTCTCTTTATCTCTCAATCAAATTTGCCAGTAGTTTGTCAATTTCATTGGTCTTTTGAAAGAATTTTATTTTGTTGATCTTCCTATTAATATTTGGTTTTTGATCTCATTAATTTCTATTCTTACCTTTATTTACTTTCTTATACTTTCTGTTAGTTTATTTTTTCTATTCATTTCCTTACTTTTGGTTATGTGAGCTTAACTCATTAACTTTCCATGTTTTTTTCTCTGTTATAAGAATTTAGGCTTTAAATTTCCTTCTATATTCCACTTTAACTGAATTCCACACCTTTTGGTATATAATTTTTATCATTCCATTATAATATGTTCTAATTTTCATAATGGTGACTTCTTTGACCTGTTAGTTATTTAGAAGAGTATTTCTTTTTTTTTAATTCTAATTTTTGTTTTTATAGCAGTGACACTGGATTATAAGATTATATAACTTTCAGATGTACATCATAATATATTTTGAATTCTGGGTAGATTACATCATGTTTACCACCCAAACACGAATCACAATCCATCACCACACATGTGCCTAACCACCCCTTTGCCCCTCCTTCCTACCCCCTTCCCCTCTGGTAACCACCAATCCAATCTCTGTCTCTATGTGCTTGTTTGTCGTTTTTATAGAAGAGTATTTTTTTTTTTTAAACACCCCCCGCCCCGTACATAGTTGTATATCTTAGTTGCAGGTCCTTCTAGTTGTGGAATGTGGGATGCTGCCTCAACGTGGCCTGACGAGCGGTGCCATGTCTGCGCCCAGGATCCGAACCCTGGGCCGCCGCAGCGGAGCGCGTGAACTTAACCACTCGGCCACAGAGCCTAGAAGAGGATTTCTTAATTTTCATTTATATAAGGATTTTTCTAGTCATCTTTTTTGTTATTGATCACCAACTTAATAGCATTTTGGCCATACAATGTTATCTGTATATATTAATCTTTGAAATTTGCTGAGGTAGCTGTTAAATTCTTATAAAAGTTCCAGGTGTGCTTGAAAATAATGTATATTCTGCTATTGTTGGGTATGTTCCTTCATAAACATCTGTAAGATCAAGTTTGTTTGTTAATTGTGTTGATCAAATCAATTATATCATTACTCATTTTTTTTTGTCTGCTTAATCTATTAGTTTCTAAGTGAGGTGTGTTAAATTTTCCAATATGATTATGTATTTACATGTTTTTCTTTATGATTCCTTCAATTCTTGTTTCATATACACTGAAGTTATGCAACTAGGTGCATACAAGTTTAGAACTGCTATACCTCTCTAGTGAAATGAACCATCTGTCATTGTAAAGGGACTTTTTATCTCTGCTAATGCTTTTTGTATTAAAATCTATTTTGGCTGATATTGATAAAGCTATCTATCCCAGCTTTCTTTTAGTTTTTTTTCTGGTGTATCTTTTTCCAGCTTATTCTTTTAACCTTTCTGTATTCTTATGCTTTAACTAAATCCATGTAGCTATTTTTTTAATCTAGTCTATGTCTTTTTTACTGTAGCATTTTGTTCATTTATATTTATTGGAATTACTGATATATTTAAATTTATTTTCACCATCTTATTTTGTGCTTCATATTTATCCTAACACTTACTTTTTTATGTTCCACTCTGACTGAATTCCACACATTTTGATATGTAGTATTTGTCATTCCATTATATTTTCTAATTTCCATAATTATGATTTCTTTGACCTGTGAGTTATTTAGAACTTTATTTCTTAATTTTATTTTTTTGTTGTCTTCTTTTAGATTGTTTTGTTTCTTTTCACTTTTTTCCTTCTACTAGTTTCAAAGTTATATATTTTATTTCAACTTTTTGGGATTATCTTAGAAATTTTATCACAGTCTAAAGTTAATGTCTCCCCTCCTCCTGACCAATTCAAAGACCTTAGAACACTTTAAGGTCAATAACTCTCCTCCTGACATAAACGTTGTTTGTGTTTGTCTGTGTATTTTTTTTAACCCATAAGACATTGTTATTGTTGTAGCTTTATGTAATCAATGTTTGTTTATATTTTACCAATAACTTACCACTTTTGTTGTTTACTATTTCTCCTTGAATCTCAGACCCTTCATCTGTGATCACTTTCCTTCCATCTAAAGTATATACTTTAGAGATTTGTTTAGTAAGGGACAACTGATGTTTATTTTTAAGTATTTTTATTTTGCAGAGTTTACCCCCCAGCATGTTGAAGATATGCTTTCATTGTCTTCTAGTTTTCCATTGTTGCTTTTAGGTAGCCAGCAATAAATCCATTGTTATTTCTTTGAAGGTAATCTGTCTTTTCTCTCTGGCTATTTTAAAGATCTTCTCAAGTCTTTGGTGTTCCCTAGTTTCATTATATTTCTAGATATGGATTTTTGTTTATTTATCCTGCTTGGCGATTATGAGTATTTTGATTATTGTTTTTCTTCTGTTTTAAAAGTTCTTAGTCATTATCTCTCCAAACATTTCTTCTGCTGCCTGCTCTTCTTCCAATCTAGGACTCTGATTAGACATATGTTAGGCCTTTTCCAATAATCTCCCCTGTTTCTTAACCTCTCTTTTGTATTTTCCATTCTTTTGTCTTTTCTGTTGATTCTAGGTGATACGTTCCAATTTATCATCCAGTTCAAAAATTCTATTTTCAGCCTGAGCTATATTTTGTCAAATATATCCAATTCATTGAATTTAACATTTTTAATTATTATATTTTTTATTCCTATAAATTCTTCTAATTCTTTTTCAATCTGTTTATACCTTTTTATAGTTTCTTGCTCTTTATTCATACATTCAAAATACACTTCCAGTTCAAAACACGTATATTTTATAGTCTATATCTGATAGTTCCATTGCCTAAAGTCTCTGTGGGTCTGATTTTACCATCTGTTGTTTCTGCTTCCACTCATTGCTTCTTCTTACCTTGTGCATTTTGTGAGCTTTGACCAGGAGCTCGTATTTCTTAGTATTTTATAGGTGGGAATTATTTGAAGCTTGGATTGAAGTCAGATTCCTTTAGAGGAGATTATGTTTCATTCCACCAGTTGCCTGAGAAAAGTAGAACATAAGATTATTTTAAAATAACTTACTTTAAAATAATCATCAACTAGAGGTTTTGTGGACCATGTGGCATCACATTCTCAGGAAAAATTTTTGTTTTCCTCCATGAAGTAGCATGTTTTGCCACAGGCAGTTTTCCTGGGAAGTTGGGGGAGAGAATGAGGATTTATTTTTAGCCCACACTTACACTGTAGTGCAACCTTTTAGGATCTCAGTTTTATTCAGGGAGGCAGTCTCCTCTTATACTTCCCACCTTGGTAGGCCTTTGGTTTTATTTCTGATCCTCCCACACTCAAAGATAGTGAAAACCAAAGTTTCAGCACACAGTGTTTGGCAAATACATTCAAGGAAGATGCTAGCTTCTGTGTTGGTTAACTTTCTGGGTTCCAGCTTTTTTTGTTTGTTTGTTTTTTTTTTTGCTGAGGAAGATTCGTCCTGAGCCAACACCTGCTGCCAATCTTCCTCTTTTTTTTTTTGGTATGTGAGCCACTGCCACAGCATGGCCACTGACAGATGAGTGGTGTAGGTCCACACTTTGGAACCAAACCCAGGCTGCCAAAGTGGAGTGCACTGAACTTTAACCACTAGGCAACTGGGGCTGGCCCTGCGTTTCAGCTTTTACTTGGTTTTTGTCTTCTGAGTAGTCCTTCATGTCTTGCCATTCCATTGATGCATTTTAGAGGTTTTTAAATGCTTGCCCAGCATTCTCAGTTGTTTTCAGCAGAAGTGTTGGTCAGGGCTTATGGTCTTCCATACTGTTAGAAATAGAAGTCTACACTTTATGTTTTTGGTGACTTAGAAGTTGCCTTCTCCTTCTCCCTTTTTATGCAATTTTAAAATGCTAACAAATGGCTGTTACCCAAAAATATCTATTCAAGCCCCATAGTTGTTTTACTCTCCAATCAGATTTCCCTTTCTCCTTTTGTTTCTCCACTTCCACCACCAATCAGTACAAGAGACAATAGGGTCAGAATTTGTCTGTGGTTGCTCAGGGGAGGATGAAAGGGTGCAAAAGGTTGGACTGTCATTGCTGGGGTCTGATTGAAGAAACATCTTCTTGTCCTTCTATATAGGAGACCAGAATACATTTTCTCACAAAAACAATATGATAAGTGATTTTGAATGTAGATAAAAACTTATTTTTAGTATAATTATTCATGTACATATGAATTAAATGAGCTCTGTGAGCTTGCTTATAAATATAACCAACCATTAATTGAATTCCAATAAAGATAACTTAAGTTGAGCTTTTGGAATATAATTGTAATTGTAATATGCCTTCTATAGTTCATTTTTTATGTGTTTATCTTTTATTCCTCTGATTATATTGTAAACTCCTTGATAGTACAGACCATCTCTTATACTTCTTTATGCTTGCCCACATCTTCATGCTTAGGGATTCTGACTAGCTTGCTGGTGGATATTACAGAGGTGGCAGCCGGTAGACCATGGCCTACCTTTGGAGTTCTTTTATTTTCTCTCATTCACCCCCTAATAGAGGGACTAATTGTCCAGTGAAAAAAACACAAAGGCCAAAAGAAATGGGGCTTTGAATAATCTCCTGATTTCTTTATTTTTAATGATGGCTGATTTATCAATTGTCCTATATATAGCTCAGCCACTCAGCTAAATTCTGGGTCATCAATAAAACTAAAGCATACATGTGTCAAAATCAAATACAGAATGTATGACCACATGGCCGTTCGGCTGTGTGTGTTCGTGTGTGTCTCAGGGAGTGCATAATTCTACTTTGCGGGGTGTCTAGTGTTATTCTGTTGTCTGTATGTTTGATTGCTTTTTCTGGCCTCTTTCTATTTGACTTTTAAGAAAATATATATGAGGGGGACTTTAAAATAGAAAAAACGATCCATAGATTACAAAAAGTATTGGGAAACTTCCATTATTCAATTTAGAAATAATGTACAGCTCACAGGGTGCCACAGTTCAGGGGGGCAAAAACTGATATGTGTTGAAATTGAAAATGATTCTTTCACAAGTGAAGCTGACCAAAATTTCCAGCAGTCCTGTTGCCTGAAGGAAAATTTCCTGGGCTCCAGCCTCTGTTATGCTAACAATGAAGCATACAAGTCTGGACAGATGGTTGGATTCCAAAGTGTTTCTCATGTTACAGTATTTTCTTCCTGTTGTCTCTCCTAAATTCTACAGGGAAAGGGGAAAATGCTATAACTTTCAAAAGTATAAAGAATATCATCTTCAGTACATTCTGGGGAGTCACAAGTACCAAACATTAATTACTGTGGACATTCTTCTGCCCTTTTAAAAAGGCTTTCTTGGTTAAAGTCTGATTGCTTATTTTGGACAGTGTGATTTATCTTCCTTACTTTCTTTATTGCTAGAAATACAAAATATAAGATGTATTTATGTCTTTCCCTAGAAGATCTCTTCTATGATCCCTGTCCCAAAGTAGCATCATCCATTGGGTTTTGAGCTTTGGTGAGGCAGAAATTTGGGATTCATCCTTAAGACCATTCATATCCACCAACACCAATACTGTATTTGCTCCCCCAAACTGCTCTCAAATCTGTCCGATTTTCCCTTTCTCTAATAATACCCTTTCTCTAATTCCTCGTCCTGGTCCAAATTCCTGATATCTCTCACCTGGATTATTGCAATAAGTACCTAACAGATTCACCCACAGTCACCAGACACCCTCTTCCTCCCACCTCCAGTACATACTACAGCCAAAACAGAAGGATCTTTTCCAAATGCATATCTAGCCGCGTTACTCCTGCTTCTAGTAGTTTCCTAGCACTCTGAGGGTAAACACAAAATTTCTCACCTGGCATGCAAGGCCCTGTACAGCCCCTGCCTACCCCTCCAACCTCACTGCCCATCAATTTTCTCCTTTTATCTCTAGTTCAGCCACCCTGGCCTTCTTTCATTCCTTCTGTGGTTCCTTCTATGTTAAGGCTGTTCCCCACCATTTTAAGTTCATTAAGCTCTGTTCCTCTTTCAGACCTTAATTCAGGTGTCACATCCTCGGGGAAAGGCCCCTTGACCTGCCCCAGCCTTACCCAAATGGTTAAGTCGAGTCCTGTCCTTTGCCCTCACAAAACCACACATCTTCTCTCTCTTTCACAGCACTTCGACAAAAGGAAGACATTTATGATCTGGTACACCAGGAATTGGGGTTTCAAGTGAGGAAACAAAAGCAAAGATGTATATTTGTTTAGTAATCAACCTCTAAGATTCAAGCCAACATTTCTAAACCACAAAGAAAACTATATCTAAAAGTATTATACTTGTGTTCTCAAAAGAGCCAGGAATTTTTCAGTAAATAAATGTCAGAGATTCTTCAGCAATAGACAACCTAGTCTATCAGGACAGCTCTGAGAATGTAATTGAAGACCTGGAAGGATCTTAACAACAGTTCCCACCAACCTCTCAAACAACAGATGGGAAAAGTGAATCTCAGAGGTGTCATAAATAGTACAAGATAGAGAATGAAGTGGAATTAGCCCACAAATGTCTGCTGAGCACTGTTATGTGTACTACTATTCCTGTTTCTAGGTTCTCTTTTCGTTACTACATACTGTCTCTGCTTACAACATTTATAGAAACGGAGCAGTTAAAGTTTATTTCAATTTGCCAGTATAACGGAAGACTGCTTCCTACCTTAAGAGGATGATACAGAACCAGTAAAACATTCCTATAAGCCTCTAGACAGATGGGTGATGTGCTGTTAAAATTACATTATAGTGGAGTTTTATTCCTTTGTGCATGAGCTCTTCTTATTTTCTTATTCTACCTCTCTTTCTATGTGAAGTCCTAAAAAAGGATCCCAGGAATGAGAATCCCCTTCTCACTCTAATTTAGGATTTGAAGAAAAATGAGTGTCCCACTCACCCACACTTGTCCCAAGCAAAGTTTATTCTTAACCTTCTCAACAACCAACTGCATTTCTCAGTCTCCACACTAACTTTCCATTCTAGCCCCCGGCTGCAGGCAGGGTGGGAATGGGATGTCATTGCTACATGGCCTCTTGCTCACTCTAGTCCCCTGTTTAGCTCCCTGATCAGCCCTTACTGCTTGGTTCTTTAGTGAGAAAGGCAAGCTAATGGCCACCTTATATCACAAAACATTGACTTATAAACAGTTGAGCTAAAAGCGACGTTGAAATCCATTTAGCCCAACAACCCAATGAATGCAGGAATACATTCTGAAACACCTAACCAGAAAAGAGATTAAATTTATACTTATCTTCAAATTCTTCCAGCACTAACTCTTCACGATCTCACTTATGTGAATGCTCTTTCAAGTAACAAGGATTTTGTGTTCAAGAACCCTGCTTGTGTTCCTCATCAACAAATACATGGTTATTTTAATGAAACAAGCCTGGGGCATTCCTAAAACTTTGCTTTGGCAGTTCTGTGTAAAGCGTGTGCGTGTTTGTACGTGTATTTTTCTTGTTTTTTTGGGGGGAGATTGTTTTTGGCTTTTTTAGCTGAGGGAGATTAGCCCTGAGCTAACATCTGTGCCAATCTTCCTCTATTTGATATGTAGGTTGCCACCACAGCTTGGCTGATGAGTGGTATAGGTCTGCGCCTGGAATCTGAACCCTCAAACCCAGGCCACAAAAGTGGAGCATGCCAGAATTAATCACTATGCCATGGAGCCGACCCTGTACATGTGCTTTAAAACCAAAAGCATACAGAATGTATCAGGCAGGCTAGAACGCAAAATACAAAATTTAGATAACACAGTTAGCTTATCCTTCATTTTCTGTTCCTGTTAAGTCATAGAATAGAAGAAAGATAGAAAAAAAGCCTTTCTTGCTGTTTCAAATTCAAAAACAACTTCTTAAAGTGAAGTCATTGGGTAGTAAAGCACATTTTACTCCAACACCAACACAATAATTTACTACTTTAATATTTTCCATGATTACTTCCTTGCATGGAGAAGGTAGGAGACAGAAGGAGTAGAGCCATCCATATAATTATTACTTTCTTCCCTTTCAGATTCTCTTGCTTTGGTAATAAAATTCTACATGCCTTACAAGAGGGTCTAAACCAGACAGCAGCCCCACTATCTGTTCTGGCAAACTCAGAAAGAGAATAGCTTCCTTTGTTTTGTTCACAATGTACGCTCTTTAATAAAAGAAAGACAAAAAGACTTGTTAATCAAATAACTTTTTGGCATTTATTTGTCAGGCATTTTTGTACTGTCAGTGAGTGATTTTGTTCCTAAAATAACTGCAATAACTTAAAATTAACTGCAATAGTGCCTTCCAATATACTTGTATTTACGTAAGAAATCTCTCAACGATATATACGTTAGATGGGAACATATGTAGATCCATCCTTCATATGATAGGGCCATCCATATGATAGATCTAGGAAACTGGATTTTCTGGGTTATCATTTCTGTATTTTATTTAACACTGTGCCTGACAGTGAAGAGCTTTAAATTTGGCATCTGTCACTGCCTATCTTGGTCCAAATTGTATGATGCTAAATACCTTAAAGAATACTGCACAGGGGAAATCAGGAGTGGGTTATGAGAGGTAAACTTCATATTACCATGTGCTTGTGTCTGAATATTAGCGCTGTTAGACAGATGCTTCCTCTAGACATCCAGAGAGGCAGAAAGTGTGGTGCCATTGGGATCCAGAGGCACCAATGTGAAGTAGGCAGAAGATACATAAGTCATAGGGTATGCTAATTTCACTTGGCTCCGTGCAATTCCACTGACTTCACCGTGGATAACGGGGTCTGCCCCAGGACCCTCTCCCTTCTGCTCTCCGATGCCTTCGAGGTGCTGCCCATCGAGACCAGGCCTGGAGTCATTTCACGCACTCCCCTAATAAAGTCCTCAGGGGCTGTCATGTATTTTCATGTGTTTGCCCTATTATCTCTCCCTGCTTGAGTCTTACAGATAATTGATGACGCTTCAGTTAATCATCTTTCCCCCTCTTTTGTTCACCAGGTACCACGGCCTTGAAGGGACTCTTTTATTGAGAATCGATGTCTTCTCCTTGGTAATTGATCACCGTAGACCCAGGGACACTCGACTCATCATCAGGGGAGGCTAATCATCATGAATAATCAGAAAGCTGTAGTTGTGCTCCTGCAAGAGTGCAAGCAAATACTGGACCAGCTTCTGTTGGAGGCGTCAGATGTGTCCGAGGTGGATAAGAGCGAGGACCAGCGATGCAGAGGTGAGGTCCTGATTGGAGGCACTGGGGGGAGGGGCAGCCAGCAGGTCCACTCTCCTCTCCCCAGCCTGAACGACACGTTCTCATCTCTGCCCTATTTTTCTTCTCTTGGCAGATGACCACCGAGAGATGAGTGGATTTCTAGGGCATGAATGGGACATGAGCTGCGGGCGGACGGGCAGGGGAGGAAGCCCACTTTGTTGCAGTGAATTGCTGTCAGTTCTAATTTTAGGCTTCAGTAAACATGAGGCTACAAGAAACAGTTTAGTTCAAGAAGAACAAAGGGTCCAAGTGGGCTGGTGCACGTAAATTTCAATTATTAAAAAATTGAAGCAACTTCTGAATGGTGGCACGTACTTTTTTACAAACCAGGCTTTTGTGCCTCATCAGTTTCCATAGACCTCTACGGTTTCCATAAATATGTCATCTCATCAGTCCAATCTCTTTTTTTTTAATCATCAATATATTTCTCGTGTTATATTCACATGCCATTCGTAAAATAAATCCGCTCATACTCATAAATACTTTCTGCATCAGTATCAGGGTTTAAGAACTTGTCTTTTTGCTCATTTCATAGTTTGTGCCATTCATAGTTTCAGATGAGTCATCGTTTAGGAAGTTTCAGTCACAGAGTTTAGAAAGTTAAAGCAATTCTTATTTCTTCGTTAGCCAGTTTTAGAGAGGCAATCTTTTTTCCTTAGATTTCTTTTTAGCATTTGAATAAATTTTCCTGCATTTCTACAAGTGCGTCCCTTTTATGTGCTTTTAACATTTTCCTCTTGTATTTTTAGGGATTTGTTTTCCTTTCAGAAGTAAGATTCCCATACAAAACATCCACTCCGCATCTCCTTTGTTGTCCTTGTGACTATGTGATGGGGAAGGTTTTGGACTCTCTTTTTCCCATGTTCTTATATGCAGGTGCTTTTAGGTGCCTATAGAAGTCTTAATCTTCTGCAACCTGTCATTCATGTAACCTGCGCTCCTTTCAAGATAAAATGTCCTGTGTCCCGTCGTTTCACCACCTGAATTTAGGTATTTTCTTTCTTTACTAGCCACATACACCAGTGTGTGACTTGACTTGCCA
Source organism: Equus quagga (assembly GCF_021613505.1). Lineage (NCBI taxonomy): Eukaryota > Metazoa > Chordata > Mammalia > Perissodactyla > Equidae > Equus > Equus quagga. The sequence continues at coordinate 7,051,499 of NC_060269.1, forward strand.
GTTACACGTGCTGGTCATCCTGAGCACACACTGGCGGGTGTCAGCCCTTTGTCGGGTACCAGCAGGTACACAGCACCCCCAGTAATGCTCGAGTGCTGGTCCTATTTCTCCCCAGAGGCAGTGTGTTCTGTTCTGTTACTTCCACTGAAGTTTTTCTCTTGTCCTTTTACTACATCGCATCCTTTGTCTTTTTAGCCCCAATTCCTTTAAGCTTTGTGTGTCTCCAGTGAAGACTCTGAGCCCCCAGTTGGGTAGCATTTTCTTCCCAAGTGCCACAGACTAGGAGAAATAATCAGTTTAGTTCCAGAGAAGGCAAATCACGGCTGCAAAATCACTCAGTTAGCCACGGGCCTTCAGGCAAGCTGCTTGGGGAAGTAAGTGCTCAGAGAGGAAGAGGTGGCTCTGCCCAGTCAGGGCTGACCGAGGGCATTGGCTGAAGCCCATACACAGGCAGGGAGGAAACTCCTAGGCTGAGCCACAGATAGTCACAGCATTAACGATCCCCTGGCTGCTGCATGGTCCACCGAGCGCTACTGGCACAACTGGATTCAGCCCAAACACAGGTGGTTTCTGAGCAGCTCCAGGGGGCAGGTGGTGTCACCACCAGCTACCACCACATGTGCTCCAAGAGAAACACATTAGTACAGGGTCGTTTATGGCAGAGGGCAAGCTAGCAGACTCCGACACAGACACTGTGGTTTTTATCCTTTCCCCTCTTCCTCTCAACCCCATCTTTTTCCCTTAGAAATTGTCCTTGCCAGCATGGGTGACCAGCCCTAGCAAGTTCCTCAGAGATAGACAAGGAAATGAAATCCAAACATAGATATATTTTCAAAACGTGTTTCAGAGGCATCTTCTATTTCAGTATGCCCCGTGGCGTATCCACATCCTGGCATGACCTTAGGAAGAGGGTGGGGTGGAGGAGGTAAAACTCGGGTGTAAAGAATAGATTTTCTCCATCATTATGAAGAAATTTGAAAATATTTAAACTACTCAGTGCCGAAGTATGGTGAATTTCTAGGAATCCAGAAATCACATTTCTGTTGTCATTTGACTACTCGGTTGACTCCTGAGCTTGACCCTCATAGACAGAGTGAAGGAATAATTTGTCAGTCAAACTGGGACACCTCTGAGGGCAAACAGGAGTGCCTTAAACTAGGACCACCTAGGACGGTCCTAAGCAAATAGGACTGAATCGTCATCCTATTCCTACCTATTTAGAAATATCATTTAACAATTTTCCCCTATATATATATTGGAAACATTTTCAGAGGTTGAAACTATGTCAGCGATGGTACGAGAGCCAGCCTTTCCAGCAAATGGTGAGCACATAGGTCCCTAACCCCGCAGCTCTGCTTTCATTGGAGGAGTGCTGTTGTGCACAGGTGCTCAGTAGCTCTGAGCTGCTGAATGGGGGTGGGGGGATGACTTCAGGGTGATATTTGTAAGTCATCCTCAGTGGTCAGTCCAGATCCCTTATTGGTGTGGCCCATATGATATCCCCTCAATGCCAAGCAGTCCCTCCCCATCAGGAGATTTCCTTACGTTTCTCCCTTCGCTTCTTTTACTTTTTCACTATCTCTGACATCTCTTTTTTGCCCTATTTAGTATGTCTCATGTAGACATAAGACTAATCCTTGTTTTACTCATCATGGTGTGATTTACAAAAGTGATAAGACATGATGACTGTCTTCAGGGATCTCGCAGCCCATGAGAGGCCAGATGTGGCTACAGAACAGTGTGATGGACGTTGAAAGGCGCCTGCACATGTGGGCTTGGGAGCACTCAGGAAGGGCATCTCAATCCCACTGGGAGGTCATGGCAGGCTGACAAGAAGTGGCCATGGCTGCATTGAAAGCTAAACTCAGTGGGCCTGAGCTTGGTCATGAGAGGCTGAGGGAGGGCAATGCAAACAGCAAGGACGGGGTGTGCAAAACCATTGGAGAATCTTATGCAGGGCCATGGTCTGCTCCATCTTATTTTTAGCAAAACAGGGATCAGCAATGTGGAAGATGGAGTGGGTGGGGCGAGATAGGAAGCAGTGATTCAGACAAGAATTGTGGATAATGCAGAGGAGGGAATGGATTTTAGGATCCACAGGATTTGATAACCAGTTAGGTTTCGGGAGGAAGAGAGAGCAAAAGTCCAGACTGACTCCTGAGTTTTAGACTTGGGTGACTCAGAGAATGGTAACATTCCTCAAAATAAAGAAGACAGAGGGAAACGTTTAGAGAAAAGGTAGCGAGTTCAGTTTTAGATAGGTTGAGTCTGAGATATCTGCAAAAAAAGCACCTAGATTTGTAGCTGGCAGTCATATATACAGGTCCATAATCCCTTATTCAGAACCCTGGGAGTCACGTGTGCTTCAGAATTCAGAATTTTTCAAATGTTAAGAAGATAATATGGTGCACACACTATCTGTTGCATTCACATTCCAGCAGAAGCTGGGGCAGCATCTGTAGGCAAACATTAAAATTTTTGCAGCAAAACCTTTAAGCAATATCACTAAGTAGGACAAAGAAGACTATAAACAGCCTCCAGTCAATTCAAGGCTGGTTTGAGTGCCAATCTCTAGAAAAAACCTTCTAGTTTCCAGAGCGTTTGGGGTTTCCTAAGTTTGGATAGGAGATTGTGGACCTGTTTAAGTAGGCTTGGTGCCCATAAAGAGACTGAATATGTCTACAATGTGAAATAAAGTCATTTCAGAATAAATTGATACCATTTCCAGTTTCATTTGGGTTTTTGTATTCAAGGTCTATATTCAAATGTAGTCCGCAGTGAAAGTACGAGGCGAGGTGCAATCCTGGAGAAGTAAAAAGAGGTCGTACAAACTGACTCTGCGTCGCCCAGCTGCCACAAGCCCCACATGCCATCCATCTCAGCCCCTTTCTCACTTTACAGGGAGAATAATATTTCCTTCATTCCTTTCTCTGATTCTTCATGCGGACATAGTCACGGAAGTGCTTTACTTCCTGCCAAAACTCTTTCTTAATGCCTGACTACCCCAATTTACCTGTAGGGCACAGCAGACCAGGGGGCCACCCTGACAGATAGCTTTGCGCTATTATTCTGTGAGTCTGAACCGCCAGCTTAGAGCAGCCAGCGAGAGGGAGGAAAAAAATCTTGGCTGCTGAGGTGCTTCATCATAACATTGGTAACTCAACTGCCTTTTCTTTGACTGCAATTTCCTTACCTGAACTCTGACCTTTTCAGCTTCACTCCCCAGCGAGTTAAGGACCCTGATCCAGGAGGCAAAGGAAATGAAGTGGCCCTTCGTGCCTGAAAAGTGGCAGTACAAACAAGCCGTGGGCCCAGAGGACAAAACAAACCTGCAGGACGTGATTGGCGCCGGGCTGCAGCCGTTACTGGTAGGAAGAGCCACACCACCTGTGCCTCTGACTCCCCCCAAGTGAGGCGTTTAGCCTCTAAGTGGTCTAATAGATTAAATTTCTTAGAAGCATCAGACAGCCCCTACCCTTATGGTCAGCTCTGCCAGATTGACTGATGTGGGGGAAATAGCTTTTAGAAAGCGTTGCTTGCCCATGAGATCGTCTGTTGGAAAGCCAAATCAAGGAAAAGTGAAGAAGGGTGGTCAGTGGGTCTATGGAGCAACCTGTCATCCTGACATATTTACGGATCCCTGGTGGGCCAGGAGCAGTAGTGTGATTCTGCCTTGCCTCATAGCATTTTTATTTTGAAATGCTCCTTTCTAAAAGTCGGGTAGCTTAAAAAATAAATTCATCCCTGTTTCATCAACGTGACCTGCTGTTTAAGCTGTCAAAGTCTGGCATGTCCCTTCCCAGACCCGGGATCCTCTTCTCCTCACGATGCAGGCTGGTCAGGGAGCATCAAGTCAGAGTCACTGAGGCGCTTATGCCTCAACTCTCTTATTGCAAATTCATCAAACGGACACCTCCTCCCCGATAAGAGTGGGCCCCAAGAATAGCACCTGACCTCGCATTTAGGCTTGGATTTCAGGCTTAGGCCCTGGGGATGCCCCAAGGAGTGCCGCTGTCCTTTTTGGTAGCATTGTTTTTTACCTACATTCTCTCAGATGTTTGTCAAGGAAGGGAGTCTAACAGCTTATATGTATTTTTTCTCACATAAAAATATGTATTTGTCTGGAGACCAGGCGTTATAAGCAGTGACAATACCCTACAATTTTTAGTTTATCAGTTTACATGGGAATGTGTTTTGGGATCATAGATATGTGTATAGATATCGTATAGATATCGTCTTCGCCTGTCAAAACAAAAATTCAGGAGGGATCCCCTGATCTAATTACACATAACAGTATCTTTAGAAACAGTAAAACCCCCACCTTTCCCACCCATCCCCCCCAAAAACTCCCAAACAGACTGGGGTGAAGCAGACTGGAAATTGCAGGCAAAGAGAATCGGATCCTTGGAAGAGTGCAGTGGGGAGCCAGGGGGCTTCAATAAGCGTGCTTGGTATTAGCGGAGCACTGGGATGGATGGGATAATGACTGTAATTTGTACATCTCTATGCAGCGTGCAGGCTGCCTGCACAAGCATCACCACCCTTAATTCTCAAAATAGCCCCCCAGTGATTGTTACCTTTATCACCCCCATTCTACAGGTGAGGAAATCAAGGTGCAGGGAGATTAGCTCTCCCAGGGGAACAGACCAGTGAGTGGTTTGGCTGTGACTCCTGTGGGGCCCATTCCTCTGTCCCACTGACAATTCTCCCTCAGGAAGCCCCAGGTGAAGACCTTGACAGCACAGGTAGAAGCCCTGAGACCTGTTTACTCTGAAGCAAGCTGTAGGCTGTCCAGTAGAACTTTCTGCAATGGTGGAAACGTTCTCTATCTCCGCTGCCCAATGCGTCAGGCCCTGGCTGCATGTGGCCCTTGAGAACTTGAAAGGTGGCAAGTATGACTGCAGAACTGAGTTTCTAGTTTTATTTCTATTTTTAATCAATTTCTATATACACAGCCCCACGTGGCTGGGGCTGCTGTTTTGGTGGACAGCGCAGCTCGAGGCAGTGAGGCTTAAAGGGAGACCTCACGACAAGGGCACCAGCATCCGCTGGAAACTTGTTGGAAATTCAGATTCTTGCACCGCCTGCCCCCTCAGGTCTTACTGGATCAAAAACTCAGGGTGAGGGTCTAGCAGTCAGTGTTAGACAAGCCCTCCAGATGATTGTGATGCGTGCTGGAGTTTGAGAACTGCTGTCTTAAAGAAGAGACCAGTGTGCCCAGGGAGGGGGGAAGGTCAGAGGGGCTGATAGGGATGTGAGTGGAGAAGGGGAGAGGAGGAGGGGAGACTCCAGAGTGAGGGCTGCAGGAGACAACCAGAGAAGTCTCTGTCCCATCAATGCTGGCAGCCGTCGTCTAGAATGGGGCCAATGCCACAGAGCCAGTAGTGGCTTCGCCTGCTTGGAAAGCCCTGTGTGATTCAGCTCATGGCACCTGAGAACTTCACAAGGCTTCCGAGAAAGGTGAGAGCAGAACAGCTTCCCAGAGGGAGGGACCCCTGCTTTGACCTTTGGCGCTTAGAAAGTTCCTCTGACTTCCGAGTCTAGGCCGAGAGGCCGAGATGCAGCGCGCCTCTGCCAGCCTCCTCTCCCTCCATCCTTCAGTCCCCACACGCCCCTGCCTGCGCTCAAAGCTGGTTGTGACATTTGCTGAAAAACTGGAGACGGTCTCTCAAAACCTTCTTCTTGCTGCATTTGGGGCTTCATGTGAGTTGGGAGACAAGCTGCTCATAGTTGTTAGACTCTTTTAAGAGTCCATTTTATTCCTTCTACTCTCCCTCTATACATTGCACGGATCTCACAACGTGGGGGAGAAATAGAGGCACAGAAATTTGCGTCCAGCTTACAAGATCACTCAGTGGCAGCTCTAAGAATCAGTCCATTAGGCTTTTTTAGCCCCTAATGTATTTAACCTGGGAGCTTTTAGAACTGGGAGCATCGTTTTATTTAGCTTACCCAGCAAGCTGTAAATTAAGCAACCACACCTCCTGAAGACTCTCAGGATGCTCTGCTATTGTGTCAGACCCCAAGTGCACAATCGCTACACCACTCTGTTTTGTAAACAGAGAGAAATATAGCACCCTGTGAACTCATGCTACTTTTAAAATCTTAGCTTGTCAAAAGCATCACGAGTAAATTCCATGATCAGTTTTTATCCCATTATCCGTTACTTTCAATATTATACTTTACTGAAGCCGGATGACCGTGTTTTAATAATCAATTAATTGTGAGATTCTGTTCTCACATAAAAAATAGCTAAAGGCTGCTGAGTTTGTCTTTTCAGTTGTCTTATCTCTTATTGTTTTTTCATAAATCTAAACTTTCCATGATTTTTTTTAAACTCCAAATGAATCCTTCCCATTAAAAGTTTCCCCTCCATTTTTAAACTTAGCATTTCACTTGGAGTGTAAGCGCTGTGCCTTTAAGTTATTTCCATGAAAAAGAGCTCACAGTTAAGCATAGAGTTGTGCTCAGTGCCCGAGTTGGTGAAATGAAGGGTCATTTATAATGTTACTCTCTTAGGCTGAACTGAAGGAAAATGATCTGTGTTTTGTGCTTTGCTTTCTCTTCTCCACTGCCTCCCCCCTTTCCTCCCTCCCTCCCTGCCTCTCTCCTCCTTCCCCACCCCCAGTCTTTTCTCCTTTGGTGTGTGGCCACAGACAGAAATTTATGGCAGGGGCCAGCCTCCTTTACACTCCACACAAAGCTTGCTGACTTGAGAGAGTTTGTCTGCTCTCTCCCAGAAAAAACACCTGCAGTACGCGCCCCGAGAAACCTGGAGAGATGGGAGATTAATGTGGCTGTAATGGCTGGGCAGCATTCGGGCATTATGCCCTCTCCCCAGGTAGATGGGTCTTCCCGAGACGATACCAATTATTTATTGCTGAAACATCTGTTGATAACTGCAGCTGCCCTGTGGAACAAAGCATATCGCGGGGTCACAGGCTATAAAATCCTGAAATCCTACCTCATGCTAGTTTTAGACTATTCAGTGACACCCTCAAGTCCATGGGTTACCATCGTCTGTAACGTCTCATCGCGCTGTAGAAAATACTTTGTAAACACTGCGCTGCCTGCCCCACCGGCTTTGAAGTATTATTCCATCCTCGTCAGTAATTTATATTCCAGTGCCATTGTACTGTGGGAAAAAGAGGGGGAACCTTTTTTGTTTTCCATTTAATTGTATATCTCCTGACACTTTGACCTGTATTATTAGTATTAGTCAGAAAAAGGATTTTCTCCCTCTCTTATTTAAAAATAAAATTTCAAGGGAAAGTAAGCGCTCCTTCAGCTCTTTTCACTCAAAACAATGTTTACACTCTCAGAGGGAAAGATGAAAAGCACAAGCAATTTTTTTCAAGTGTCGGAGAAGGGCATTTCAGTTTCTGAAAGAGAACAGTACGGCCCTTATAAATATCATTCAGCAAAACCTTTGATGGATTTTTCGGAAAGTACTGGAGGCATTCCGCCTTCGCTTCGGTTCAGCTTGGTTTCAGGCGGGCGCGGTGGATTCCAACCAGGAAACCCGTCCTTGCTTCTGAGGTACCAGGGAGTGAAGGCACCAGCCTCCATGTGGGTGCCACCTTTTGTAACTTTTTCAGCAACTGCCACACTTCTAAAAAGGACAATTTCTACACAACTAAAAGAAAATATGAAAATAAAGCTTTTAAACAGGAGATGAAGGGCATGTCTGCCTTTGCATGTCTGTGGCAGTTGGGAGCTGACCGGGTTGCAGGGCCAGGAAGAGGTGTCTGATAGACGCTGGTTTTGAGCATCCCCTGCAGAGTTGGGGGTGCTGATGCTGGTGGGGGCCAGCTCTCCCCAGCCCTGTTTCTGTGCAGGGAGGGAGTCTGAGTTGGGTGCCTCACCTCTGCAGGAGACACAGGGTAAGTTTATAGGTTGGCAAGGACAGTCCAAGGAGACGAAGCAGGCTCAGCATGAGGATATTTTTTCCATTTCCTTTCCAACTTTACAACCGTGAAAATGAGTAACCTGATAACTTTTATTCCACAAATATTTTTGGAAATAACTGTGCGACCTTGCGGGGATTTGACAAGAGACCAGAAAAATAAATGATTAGTTGTTTTCTTATGCTATCGTGGGTGAAAAACCTTTGTGGATGAGTAAGGTTTGGTAAGTTCAGTTTTCAGAATATTTTTTCTAATACGTTTCTTCAGACAATCTTGCTGCCTTTAACTTATCGATATTTTTATTTTGGGACTACTTAAATATTAACAGGCCAAGAATTAAAACATAAATAAACATGGCAAAATATAAGAGTTGGTCATTACAAGATTCCAGGGAAATGGTTTAAAAACATGCAGTGCGATTAACCTGGGAGCAGAGAGGTGGAAAAGGGTCTTTAGCAGAAGATAACTAAAGTGTGAATTTGTTAGGAAATGAAATGTCCGGTTGAAGAAAGATGTGGCGTGAGGACGTGAGGACGAGGTACGAGATGAGATACATCTATGGGAACAATAAAATTCCCTCTATGAATAAGCGCTGGGTTAAAATATGTCCTTAAAACTAATTTAAAAACCATTTACTTCAGGCGCCGGTTTTCATATTAATAATAGAGAATTCAAAAGCAGTAACAGGTGTTTTTTAGATTATGATTCTTTCAGCAACTGATTTTCTCATGTGAGGTTTTCATCTTTAACTATGTGCTTTGGGGCTTTAATAGCTGAGATCTTTTTTATCAGGATGCAAAAATTGAAGTGAGTGCACTTTGAGTGTTCACATGTGCCAGACATTTGATAGAGACATTGAGAGAAATGCAAAAGAAATAGAAGACTTAGTTCATGTTCTGGAAAAACTGCCAGAATGAAGAGCTAGGGCAACTCTTTGTCAAAGGCTGCTTGTTGGAACGGTTCCTCCTATTTATTGACCAGCTAAGGGGGCAGGTGCTCAAGACATATTCTAATTCTCACAGGCTTGGCCATATAACGGTTTTAGACAATGCAATGTGGTTAGAAATGACATATGCCAGTCCCAAGCAGAAGCTTTATAAGCCATTGTGTAGCTCAGCAGTTGGAAGTTTTCCTTTGCTTCATGAACACCATAGGAGCTACTCCCTCAGCCTGGATCCTGGACAGGGCAACAGGAAGCAGCAGCGTCTCAGAGATGGAGCCAGACTGCGCCAATGTGAAATGTGAACCACAACCAAAACACTTGGCTGTTGAAGGCCCTGAAATTTGGGGGTTACCACAGGCTCACCAAGTGTTATGGGTTGATTTGTCCCCCAGCAAAATACATTGAAGTCCTAACCCTCAGTGCCTCAGAAAGAGACTTTGTTTGAAAATACAGTCATTGCAGGTGTAATTAGTTAAGACGAGGTCGGACTAGAGTAGGGTGAGCCCTTAACCCGATCTGAGTGGCATCCTTGTGAGAAGATGGCTGTGTGAAGACACAGAGACCCAGGGAGCAGGCCGTGTGTGACAGAGGCGGAGGTCAGAGTAATGCAGCCACAGGCTAAGGATTTCTGGCAACACCAGAAGCGAAGAGAAAGGCAAGGAACCTTAGAGGGAACATGGCCCTGCTAACACCTTGACTTTGGACTTCTAGCCTCCTGAACTTTGAGACAACACATCTCTGTTTTAAGCCACCCAATTTGTGGTACTTTGTTACGGCGACAGAAAACTGACACACCAAGTAGAAGCCAGCTTATGCACATGTGGAAGACAATGGAGTAAGAAAGCTCTCAAATGACTTCAAGATTCTCAGCCTGTGATCCTCTGCCTCTATAGAGAAGAAGGCAAAAGGAACCGCAGTCCACAGTCGAGAACAGAGTTTCTTCAAAGGACCATTTCAGCAAAAATAGTTTCTAAAAGACAAAAAAAAGGAGGTTCTAGTGTCTACTATGTTATTTCATCCTTAAACATGACTGGAGAAAGTAGATGGGAAAAAACATGTCACTCTTCTTATTTCAGTTTTGGGTTGTAGTGCAGTCAACTAACCGTCTCCGTTTGGGTGTCCCAGATATCTCACATCCAACAGGTTGAAGACTGAACTTGTCCTCTCGCAACTCGCTTTCCCTCCACCAACCACATTTTATCCTCCTCCAGTGATCATGGTATCAATAAACAGTACCATGGACCACGCAGTTACCCAAGTGAAGACCTAGGAATCGTCTTTACCTCTATCTTCTCCCTCAACCCTCATATCTCATTGGTAATCAAGCTCCATTAATTTTACTCTTAAATATCTCTCAAATGCATCTTTTCTTCTTCTTCTTCTTCTTCTTCTTCTTCTTCTTCTTCTTCTTCTT